>NC_092859.1:19850043-19974262 GCF_032062135.1 Pyxicephalus adspersus
TATATATATATATATATATATATATATATATATATATATATGTATATTTATATTGGTGCGTTTGTAAATACCATATACACTGCTTGGTCAAATAAAAAACAGTAACACACTATAAGATTTCATTGGGCTAGTTTTAGCTATGATTATTAATTATTATGATTATAATAAAAATAATAATAATAATAATTATTATCATATCAAATCATAATAAACAAGATTTAAATAGCGCCAACAAATTACGCAGCAATGTACATTAAATGGGGGTTGCAAATGACAAACAGATACAGACAATGACACAGGAGGAGGAGAGGACCCTGCCCCGAAAAGCTTACAATTTAGGAGGTGGGGGAAGTAACACACAATAGCCGGGGAGAGATGTAGTGGTGGGAAGTAGTGAGGGTTTTAAAAGACATTATGGCACATTACGACCAAATTATTAATTAAAAAATGTATGCATTTATTTTCGTCCTGATTTGCATTAATGTTTCTCGAGCACCAGCATATCCAAAAGATTCTCAATAGGGTGAAGGTCCAAACCCTATGGTGGCCAATCTATGGGTGAAAATGATGTCTAATGTTCCATGAACCATTCTATTTTTTCTGTAGACATACCAAGTAATTAGTGTAGATGCAAAAAGATGAGCTGGCCACAGCCCTGTCCAAAAATCCCAAATAATGTGATTCATATAATATGAAGGAATGTGAACAGTACTTCACCTCACCCTACAACTCTGCCTTGAGCACTGGGCACAGTGACAGGTAGGGCTGTTATCTAAGGGATAGCAAGGAGTTCACACCCAGGGGAGGGCAGAACACCAGACAAGGGCCAGAAAAGGAACTAAATAAAGCAGGGAGGTGGAAATATATAAAAATAATCAGAAGTCAGGAAGGAGGAGGGGGGTCAAGCAACAAGGAAGGGAAAATATGAAAATAAGGGCATGCCAGCTGATTATTTTCAATTATATACTATGACCCAAAGTGCATCTAATGCAGTGAAGTTTTTGCTCTCATGTGCAGTGATGCAACATCCTCATTAATCACATATATTTCTTTTTTTTCCCAGCAATAAATATCCTGTAATATGTGCACCCTGTAAAGTGAGATATCACTATATTATATTAGCAGTGCCCTGCTTACTCCAACCCCCTCTCCGCTATATCCCTTGGATTCCTCATTCCGCTACAAGCTGAGACAACACAGAGCTGTGACTTTTTGGATCGGGGGAAAATTCCACATCTTGAACAGAATATTTCTTTTAACCTTCCCAGCCCTTTACTTCCTTTTCACTTATTTCTTTCGTGTATGTTGGTTTCTTCTCATGCCACTGGTGTACATTATGTTGTCTTGTGTAATATTATCTTCAGTTTAATACCCCTTCAACAAGCCTATGTGAATTTAGGTGTGCTCTCATGTGTCACCTTAGGTATCCTGCACAAAGTCTACACTAGAATACAAATGTGAAAATGAAGTTGATGATTTTATTATAGTAGCCTAGGGCTGGCGTTTTAGTTCTCTATGGGACTTCGGCGGTGAGAATTACACCCTTTTATTCTCTCACAAAGTCCTGGGGAGGTGCTACTCTTGGTATGCTTTCAGGTCTGACATTTGTGGACATCAGTGAGCATTTTTCTCATTTCTTTGGTGCAATAAAATGATATGTGCATACATCAGCTTTAGTACAGTGGAATTCAATCATTCTTGTTTATTCGTCACACTTGTTCCAAATATGTTTTTTAAATAAAAGAAACCCATGCTGTAGGAATACCAGTTGTCTAGCTCAGCCGTTGCCAACCAGTGGTCACGAGAAAATTTTGGTGGTCCACAGAAAAATTTGGACATTATTTGCATTTTTTATGTTTTAATAATAATAAAACAAAAATAAAATTGTAATAAATTCCTATATTCTGAATTATTTTTGCCTTTATATTGCACTAAATTCACTGTACTAGAGACGGAAAAACAAGGGAGGCGCAGTGTGACGTCAGTGTAGTCCTAAGTTGTATGAGGGAACCGTTATTGAGCAATACGCTTCAGTATTGTCCACCATTACAACAGTCACCCCGCTCCACAATTCTCATGCGATTTTTTTATTGTATTAATTTCTCAGATGCTCTTTTAGGTAAGTGTGACCTTAACTGTGTATTTTCTTTAACTGTTATATTTATTGGCCTCAAATATTTTTAAACTATCATTTCTTGTTTGGTCTTAGATTCAAATGAAATAGACCCATTTTGCATTTCTTTAGTAATACCAAAGATAATGCAACTAATGATAATAGTAAAAAATAAGTAATACTTCACTTAACCGTGACCTGATCAATGAATCAGAGCCTCCACAGTCCTTGTCAGGACCAATAGGGAGGTCATTATTTACAAATGTATTTATCTTTTTAAAAAAATTCATATTAATGGTCCGCAGGACCTAAAATTATAAATATAACGGTCGTGAGGTCCGAAAGGTTGGTGACCGCTGGTCTATCTAGTACCATAATAACTTGTAAGAGGGTCATTGGAAGGATGCCACTAATTTCCTTTAGGGGTTCCTTGTTTGGAACCCCTAAATCTCATTATACTCTGTGATCAGTGTTTCCCCATTCACAAAAGAGCAGTACTAGTGGAATGTCCATAAATCCTTAGTATCCTGGATTCCTTGTGATGTCTTGCACATAGTATAGACAGGGTGTAGGGGATCAAGAGTAAACTACATGGTTCTTAGTAAGGTATTGCATACATGTGTTAAGTGTGGACAAAGAGTTCATGAGACTTAACCAAGTAGCTGAATTTTGGAGTACTTGCAGGGAACCCCCTCACTCTGCTATAGGGGAAGGCTTTCTCTTTGCTGTATGTTCATACCACCATTACCTACAGGTAATATATGCTGGAACCCAATTAATGCATGAATCAGAAAGTGTGCAATTTATTATTCTGATTTAATTAGCTGCTTGCTTTTTTAGGTTGCATTAACTAAACAAGTATGCAGGATAGGATGGGAGACATGTGGCAGGTGAGTAATAGCAGCCTACATATTTCTTTCAGTACAGGCTTCCCTTGGAGCTAGTCCTATTGGGATGGCACAAACTACATGGCTAAACTATTTATTTGCTTGAAACAAGCACATTACAAATTTATTTTAGGGCTAATCACAAAATCCAAAGCATTTGGTCAATATGATCTTCACTGAAGAGGATCTAAAATCTGGTTGTCTGCTTTAGGAAAGATTGCATGGTCAAATTTCAGTTCTTTGACTATCACTAAAAGCAGATTAAAGCAGCATTTTTCTCTGCTTCAAAATGGAAAATACATAAACCCCTTCTGTATATTAAATACAGCAAGACTGTTAACATGTCAGAATAGATCCTCTTTACGGAATGAAAGTCAAAAATCAATGTGACGGTATAGCCAACTACTTTATACAGTACATACAAAATAAAACAGCTGGGCAGTATTCATTATTAGATCAGATGTACTATAAAAAAAAAACAAGAAAGAAGGTATAAGGTGCATTTAAAAGATGAAATTTAAAATCAACATAAAGTAGAGATATTCCTCATGAGATGAAGTAAGGTATGGCCACAATTATAAAATACAGTATGGAGATATTGGAGGGTGAAACTATTGAGATAGAAAGATGGTATATAGTAGGAATAACATAAGTCATTATCCCTCATTTGCATGGCTTCATTCTTTTCTATGACCTAACTGGATAGCTGACAAGGTACTAGGTATCATCTAGTTAACCCTGGCTGAAGGTCATAGCTGTTATCCATCCAAAGGTTATTTCAACAATCTTTCCATTGCAATCTGATGTGGCCACAGCCATCCAAGTAATCACTGAGTTAAATGGGTTGGGCATAATAGCCCACTAAAGTTTCCATAGAATGTCCACAAGCAATTCAAAACGAGGCCATCAGGACTAAGAAACTACATATGGAACAACATAATTCCCAGGGAAGGTTCCAAATTGTTGCGTTCTCCAACAGACACCTAAGAATAATACAGAAGAATGATTTACACATTCAGGTGACACATACTGTTAGGATGTTTTCACTTGTTTTAGGATGTTTTCACTTACCTACATACCACCCATCATCACATTGCTGTGTCACTGTCACTACATCCCCTGCAAGCAACTGCAGCTCATCTGAGTTGCTAGGAGAGAATGGAAATTTTGCTTGATACCTGAAAGCAGAAAGATTTAAAAAATTTTGATTAATATTTTCAACAGTAAAATCATCATAGGGACAAAATGTTGGTTTTTAAGATTAAAAAATGACCTGAACTGTAAAAATGCAAGAAAGTAACCATTACTGCCTGTGGTCTCCCTGCAACTAACATTTTCCCATTACAAACTTGCAATGCCCTCTTCTGTACCATGCCTCTGTGAGGAGGTAGCCATCTTAGTAGTGAAAAAGGCTGCCCATTGATGACAGGTAGGATAATCAAGAAGTAGCAGAAGGCACAAATCCAGATAATGGATAAGGCAGGTAGATTCATTCACTGCACATTTTCACATGCAGCTTTTCCTCCAGCAAGTAAGGAGCACAGTAGTACCATCACCAATCATCTAAGGATATAAATTATGGCACTATTGTCCCATAAATATGATCCCCATTTACTCCTAATTTTTCTATAGAACATAAAAATATATTTATTGAACTCTCCTACCATCAAAATGTCCTACTGAACAACAAATATCACTCGCAAATTCACCTTTTCTGGAATTTTGTTGCAAGATCAAAATACAAAATCATGTTTTAGCATCAAACTAAAAAACTAAAATTCACTAAAACATAAAAACATTTTTTTTGCAAGACAGCTAAGTGTGTCATACCATCCCCATCATTATTATGCCCCGCAGAATACTTACACAGTTCCTTGTAGCTGCTGCAGTTTACTGAATGCAGGTGCCTTGACCACACAAGGTTTTTCTCTAAGTGTGAAACCATCGGAGACCTGAGCAGGGTGAAAAATTTTTTTTTATCTGAATATATTGTTTATGCAGTCATGCAGTTCTAAAGCACACACTTCTGAATCCTGACTCCTTGAGTAGAAGTAGGGCCGTGCCATCCTTGTCCATCATTGTCCTTCATTGTAGGCCTGCAAGGTGCCAGTGCAATAATTGCCCATTTTCAAATGTGATGTGCAGCCTAATAGGTTTAATAAAATCTCTCTGTCTCACTCTAGAAGCCAAATAGTTTGTATGAATTCTGGCATGCCCTACAAAATTTTTTTAATACAGAAATATCCTAGCTGTTACAAATGATTTCATATTAACCAGTTGTTCTTGTAAGAGTTACCTTTAAGAAAGTATTTATATGTAGCCAATCATTTTTAGTTTTACATTGAGTAGAAAGTGATTGAAAACCCTATCAAGTGTTAATTGGTGTCTCGGTCTTTTTCTAGGCATATTCACCCTAGACCACAGCCCATGAAACAGAAATTGAAGGTAAATCCGAAAGCTTTACAGTTGTCGCCAGAACAGGAGGTGTAAATCTTCCAATGCCGACAACTGTTCCAGTAACAACTGTCTAAGTGAGAAATTCTTCTCACTTGCATTGGGAGAGAAAGTGAAAGGAAAACTCCCCACAGGCACATAGACAGCAATAATAGGGGGTTATTATTCTTTACTAATTTATTCAAAACTAAAGGAAAGTTTAAGTTTTAGAATTCTGGGTACGTTTAGAAAACTCTTTTTACTTTCCAAGGGTTAATGCTCATAACTAACCTCATATCTTAAATCCCTAGCAGAGGCTCTTCAATCCAACAGTAGTGGTCATGGGCAAGGGTGGACATAACAAGGGGCAAAGTGTGTGCAAAGTCCCTGGACCCTCCTCAGCCAGCTGGGGCCCCATGTCAGTTTGGCAGGGGGGCCCAGGTCAGTTCTGCACAGGTGCCTACTGTTGGCTAAGTTTGCCATGGGTTGTGGGTAGGCCCTCGATGTTCTTACAATACAATGGTCTGCATTGTAAATGCTGACTTCAACGTGACTGTGACAAACAGGGTGGAGAAGAGATTTGGCTTTGGAGGACAAGTTTCATAAGGCTTCAGAAAGAAATTTAAGGTAAAAATAACTATTGTTTAAAGGCACCTAAAATGAGCATTTACATTTGCAGATTTGAGAAGCTCCACTATAAGTGTAGTACTGAAACTGGAGTTCAGCTTTAGAGCAAATCTGTAGTCGGCCCTGAACAGTCCTAACTGGCTAATCTGGGGCAGGAAGATACTTGCTAAACCTGTGCAGGATTTAATATTTGTAAAGCCAAAACGTGGGAATCCCATAGTGCCCTGACTTTGAATTAGAGTTTCAAAGAGCACATGGTAAGCTAGTACAAGAAATTTGTTCCACAACTCAAAAAGTGCTCATACTCTGCCTTGTATGGAAAAGTATGGGCACACTTTAATAATGTACAGTTTTCCATTTTGTCCAAACTACATTTCTATTCCATAGGACCAGTTAGATAGCTCCTTTTCTTTCTGCTGTACAGCCCCTGGGGAATTACAGTACAAATCCTCCCTTAATGTCTTAAGCATTCTACAGTTTTGTTAGGAGTCAGTAAATTAGATGTTGTTAGTACTGACCTGCACTATAGGCTTGGTACCTTTTATTGCCTTACGTGGAAGCATCTTCGTTTTCTCCAAAACCGCATCTTTGATCTGTACATAATTTGCTGGAAACAGACCAAGACGAGGAGAACCTTCAACTCGCCCTTCAAACCACCTAGCATCCACCCTGCGCATTATGAAGACATGCTGACCCTATGACAGAGACAACAAAAAAGGCACACTGACACATATACAAGGACCAACACAATTAGGTGAAGACATAGCACATGCAGGTAATAGACTGATAACAGACTGAATATAATGTTAATTGGAGATGCGCACATAAATAAATACATTGCCTGTTACAATGATAAAGCATGCAAAGCTAAGAAAACACAGAACTAAATTTTTATGTAGCCAATGCTTAGGCCATTTGGGACATCATCACCCTCCTACGCCCCTAACATGCCAGCCAGCAGGAAGGTTGAGGTTTGGCAATAAAAGTCTAAAAAATGCCTATTGGTACTTTTAGCCAATTAACATACATAAAACACATGCAGGCTGTAAAATGTACTGAATTTTTAGAACTATTTTTTGTATTTGTAAAGTACATGTGTCTATTTTTTACTATTTTGTAGGGTATATAATTAGTATAAGTACAAATTTTACCTTGGTTACAATCTGTGATTGTCACTAGTATACAATACATTTCTAAAGCTCATGCCAGCTGAAACTCGGCCAACTTCTGCACATTGCATTCTTTTCTGTCAACTATAGACTGTTTATTATATTTAATGTTTAATTGAATATAAACAACATGTTTTTATTGTAATTCATTTTGCAGAGATCTGTCTGAAATGCATTGTATGTTTTACAGTAAAATATGAATGTTTCCAAAGAGATAAATCATTTAGACACTATAGAATGTTCAGCATGCAGATAAAACAGAACAATGTATATTCTGCACAGGTTTAAAGTAGGAAAACTGTATGCAACATTGGTGGTGTAGGGACAAGGGGTTGCGTACACAGACCTTCTACCATTGGATTCCTGTTCTTGGCTTTGTATTAGATCACGGCTTGTATCCAAGCCCAGCAAAGTACGAATGGAGTAAAAGATCTCCTCTGCTGGCTTCCTTTACAACACTAAGAGTCCAAGTAAAATTACATTCATAGATGAGCTATTGAGGGACAGAGGTCAAGGGGCTTTGGATATGAATGTAGGTTAAGAGGAGGATTTTGGTGTGAATGGGTACTCTGATGTAAAGGATGACTTTGATGTGAAGTTGATGTTGATGAGAATGCTCTAATGAAACGTGAGGGATTTGATGTAAAGGGGGAACTCTGATGTTAAAGGGGTCCGGATTTGATAGAAGGGGCTCTGATGTAAGGGAGAGGTCCACATTTGAGGGGAGGCTCCTAATATAAGGGGAAGAATTTACCTTGTTAATACCTTCTACTGGGAATACAGCAGAATAGACTTTTAACATCGGTATGGCTACAGAACCTTGGACCACAATGCAGAATTTGGATCCAAGGCCCCTGCTGTGGCGTCTCTACAATGTCACAATGACGGTCTTCTAGCCATGGATCTATGGGTTCCAGTGATAATCTCTCTCGAGGTCAATACCTTTGAGGAGCACTAATATCCTGATTCTGTAGCTAAAGATGTAGCGGCATTACAAAGATGCCAAAGCAAGGGTGCATAAGTCCAAATTCTGCATCTGTAGCTATACCACTGTAAAAGATTCTTCTGCTAAATTTCCAGTGCACTTCACAGAACTCTTAGTAGTTGCAATCTGACTATGCCTATTGAAAATATATGCCAAATAATAGCCTGCTTTGGGCTGGGGTAGGGGTTAGTTGGGTTAGTCTTGGGACTAGCATGAATACTAAATTCTGGTAGGTATGTTTGCAACCAACTAACCCAATAACAGCCTATGGCTTGTAATGTTTCAAAATATTCTTTTTGTTTTTAAAACACAGGGAAATTAATTCTAAATTATCCTTATCCAAGCTAAACCTGAAACTAAACTTAAAATCTAAAACTCAAACTTTTGTGTAAAAATAGGCTTGGACTTTGTACCAAGCTACACATCGAGCTTGAGAAAAAAAATCCTAGTGTTGGGGGCAAAACTGGACTTGAGGAAGCATTTTTTTGGATCATGGCAAGGTGAGAGGGGGCCCTACATGAGAAACTCTCAGGTGGATAATTGCTGTCTGCCTTTATGTTTGTGTGATCATGTTTAGGACATGAAACAGCCAGCTTTGAGATTGATGTGAATGGCTCAGTGAGTTCCGCAATATAATATTACACAGTATAATAGTTAAATGCTGGGAAGAAAAGGGAGTGTAGTCACCCTGAAACTCAGGAGGTTGGACTACGCAATTATAAATGTATCATTTTGGATTAGGAATCTAGAAAAACAAGTTGGATGTCTAAACTTTGTTTCATATATAGAGGTGTGTTTGACAGCACCGTTTCTCTGCACACATTTCATTGGCACCCTAGGTATAAGGAGATGCGTGTAAACCCACAACCAACCCAAGCTCAATGTGTAGCTTGGTACAAAGTCCAAGCTTTTTTCCACAATAATTTGAGTATACATGTGCTATACAGGTTTTTCTTAGGTTTACCTTTTTTTTGGGACCCCAACTGAATATTTTCAATTGTTTTACTAGGCAGACCTAGTATCAGATATATTTTAATGTTAGATGCCTCTAAGTAGTGCAAAGTAGTGTCTTACTAACATAAATGTATTAGCTTTTAGGATACCTGGGATCATAGTACCCCCACCAAGTATTTCTTCATATCCTTTTCTCTTCAAAAAAAAGGTGCCAATTTTGTTCAGATATTTACACAGGTCAGCACCAGTTTCCTGATTCTGGGTTATGGATGACATTTGTATAAACTATAATGGCTGTTCTTTCCTTGGCTGTGTTCACAGATCCACCACAGCTGCTGTCATTCAGTTTGGTCACCGGAGGAGAAGAGTATGAAACATTGCTTCCTCTCTCCTTCCGAAGACATATTCTTTGCCTAGGCAAACTTTTCAAATGGAGAATATCAATAGGTTTATAAGTATAGAAGGAAGAACATTTTTTGAAGATCATAGTATATTGTGAAAGCTTTACCTTAAAATCCAGAAACTATTCAGCATAGTAAAGAACCTTGATCAAAAGTCTCATTGTAATTTTTTTTTTAAGTTAATTGTTTTGCCAATATATTAAAGAAACCAAAGTTTATCTAATTGTAATGTATCAATATACTGTATATCAAAGCAAATAATAAAAAGACCTTTATAGAAAAAAAGAAACTTTTCTTAAAGAACGACTGCAGTTGTGCCCTCTTAGAAGGACTGAGTAGATGTGATTACTGCTATGTTATATCCTAATTTTATTTATTAGGCCACTTCTTGTACACTGTGCGTCAGACTACAGAGTTTCATTTATGCAACTGAAATGTCAGAAATGTAACGGCTCATTGAAAACCACTTTGGCATGGACAATATTGATTCATTCACCAATGTTACACTAAAGACCGTTCAGAACATACAACACTGTGCAAACAGAGGTCAGTACAAAGTATTCTTCTGTTCTTTTCCCTATTCAGTTCAAGTTAGTGTGCAGGCTGTATTATGTCATCACACCTAGAAAGACCTAGTGCTTAGATACAAATTCAGAGTTATGTAATGGATGGTCGTACTTTAGTATTATAGTAGTTATGACTAACTTAGTAGTTAGTCATAACTAATTATAACAAACACATATGGAGATGGTGGTAATGACAGAGCTCCAAACTAAGCTATATTGCTTTGTCAGGTAACTGGTTGTTAAGCAGGCAACAATACGGTATATTTATGCACAAGCATATGTGGATGCCCCCATTCCACTCAAACTGTGACCACAATTGGTCTAGAAAGCCCATAGTCAATTTTACAAAACAAAAAAAAAAAAAAAAAGAGGTGGCCTTGTAATACTTGTTCTACAGAGAACCTTGTGACTTCTCCCATCAATTATTTTTATACTTACAGCCTTGCTTATAGATTTGGCCAAAAAAATCCATTATGGGGCAAACACTGTGAACATAGACGAAGAGTTCCAATGGTTTGGTGCTGCATATCTATACCTAAATGCTATATATATAATATATATAATTTTTATATATAATTTAGCCTTTGTGCACTTCTGAATACTCAAACTACCTTTATTTTGCAAACTTTGAATTAAAAAAGGGATTCTTCATTAAAAGATTTTGCCATTTATGTTTAGGTTGTTGACCTAAATGTATACTATTCATTATACTTATACATTTTCTTATAGAGTACTCAATCAGGAAAATGCTTAAATTATGTTGTTACTGTACAGGGTCCTCGTGTCATAGTTTATCCTTGTCTAGTAAGCAGGTTTGACATCTGCAACCCCTATTTATTGTACAGCACTGCGTAATATGTTGGCGCTTTATAAATAAAGGTTATTAATATTTTTGTAAATGGTACACAAACGTCTGAATCTAAGCACAGTTCCAATCTTGTTAGTATAGCCACCCTCTCCAAGACCATTTCATTTTCCTTATAACCAAGTCAAAGAGTCAGTAAAGTTATACCATGCACATGTCAACATAATATAAGTATGTAAATGGTAATCTTTGTTTTCTTTTTTTTAGTTTTGCATGAACTGCACAATGCTCCAAAGCAGAAAGTCCAATGTTCACCCCCTTATCATAAATGAGATTCTCATCAGATATTTTTGGTATCAGTGTATCAGCACAGAAGTAATAAGTCCACACACATCTTTTGGAAAGTTCATCCCATCATTAACCAGCACTGAAACCGACAGACGTCATTAAATAAAATATTTACAAGCACAACACCATCAGCTTTTAGAAAAGGAACTCTCTGTATTGCCCATACAACCAACCAGTCCAATGGCAATTTTTAACTTACAGTGGATATAAAAAGTATATATGCCCTGTTAAATAGTAAATAGTATAGTATGCCCTGTTAAAATGCCAGGGTTTTATGATGTAAAAAAAATAGAACATAATAAATCTTAACATAATAAATCTTTTCAAAACTTTTCCCACCTTTGTGACCAATTGAAAAACATACAAATCTGTAAGGGAAAAAACATACGCTGGTTACATAAATGTGCACACATTAAACTAATACCTTGTTGAAACATCTTTAGATTTAATTACAACATTCAATCTTTTTGCGTTGGAGTCTATTAGCATGGTACATCTTTATTGGCAATTTTTGCCCACTCCTTCTTGCAAAGTGCAAATTGTGAGGGCAAATCTCTGAACGGTTATCTTCAGGTTTTCGTTTGGATTTAGGTCTGGTCTCTGGGCCATTCTAAAACTTTAATTTCCTTCTGGTGAAGTCATTCTTTTAATATGGATGTAAGCTTAAGGTCATTGTCATGATGAAATGTGAATTTCCTTTTCATCTTCAGCTTTGTAGCAGATGCCTGAAAATTTTGGACCAAAAGTGACTGGTATTTGGAGCCTAATTCCCTCCACCTTGACTAAAGCCTCAGTTCAGCTGAAGAAAACCAACCTGAAAGAATGATACTGTCACCACCATGCTTAACCATGGGGATGGTGTTCATTTAATGATGTCTGGATTATAGGGTACAGTTACAAGATAGAAGCCTTTTCAAGTTTTCAATAAAAGTACTCCTAAAAAGTATTCCAAAAGCTTGTGGAAAAATGTGTTATGGACTGATGAGACCATAGTTTTACTATTTGGTCACAGTTTCAAAAAACAGACTACACACTGTGAAGTTATGCAACTTATTGTTTGTTTTTTGCCCCTAGCAGATTTATTTTTTTAATTAAATTGTACAGGGTATAGGTCACATTAAAGGTGGGAAAAATTGTGAAATGATTAATTGTGGTAATATTTTTTTACATCACAAAAACCTGATGATTTAATAGGGTTTTATAACCACAGTATATACTGTGAATATAATAGTAGGAAGTAGGCTGATTGCAATAGATCAACACATACAGTTCTTATATATGATATCACTATGGTCATGGTACAGGAAAAAAACAAAATGACACAAAAGGCCATTGCTGGATAGTGCATAATAGAAAGTATGAAAAGAATATTATTGTATTTCAATATTTTGTGATAAATTAATAAATAAAACCCCAAATGTCATCATTCAGTATCACAGTGACAGAATGTACTCACGATTTATTTTCTATGTACAAATAAATTTTATTGTTAACTTTTCATGGTCTCGCGCCTTGTCACTCCCTCACAATCACACTCCTCCCGTGTTCAGCACTTTCATCACCTCTCCTCCCCATTGTCCATTCTTCTACCTACATTTCTGGAATGTTCCATTAAGGCTGAGCCGGTGTGTCATGTTTTGGCTGTCATTCTTCTAGTGATAAATCCGCTGTATTTTTTTTATGTTTTTATATCTATGGCAACAACATGTACTCAAATTTCATGCTGTCTTTAGATGACAATATTTATCTTGCAGCTTCTTAATGTCAATTACATGATATGACACTTTATTTTAGATATACTAGTCAGCATTAGAATCCCATTTTAGTGAGAGAATATCTCCATATAGTGTCACCCGAACAAGAATCCCCTTTTTTCCTGTTCCATTGCCAATTCCAAATTTTAGATTTTCCCTCCTTTTATGTCCTAGTGACAGTACATACCGGGAACAATAAGGTGGGCCAATATACCCAGAAGGGAAACAAACAAGATTAAAAGTTCAATAAAGTTTTACATTTAGATACTATTTTCACCCAAACCCTATCGTTCAATTGTCAAAGGCCATGTTACATATTGTCTATTGAAGTCCTGCATTTGTTAGCTGAATGACAGCTGAAGTGGCTTATTCTCGATTCACCATATTAACAGCCCTGATTGCGGATCCAAGAAACTTTGCGAAAAATAAGTCTACTCTCTATCAAGACTACTGTCCCTAAGTAGGCATTTGTTCCAAGATGGCTGCACTTCAGCACTAGATATCTATTATGTCTTTGTTCACATTAAACCTCTGAAAACTGATTTCTGATTGCAATGGGTTACTGCATAGTGCTGGCCCCTTTCTTATAAAAATAGCTCCTCCAGCTGCACTTATCATCATAGTTTTGTGTGTAAACTAAATTTTACAGCAGGGAATAAAATGGCAGTGTCATCACTGTGTTGTGAGAAAATTTGCTGCAGTTGTCATTCCAGCAGATATCATAATATTTGCTTTATGGTTTATGGACATGATCAGTCTACATTCCTAGCCACAGTCACTGGAAGACCAAAAAATTTGATATTGAGATAAAGTGTTGGGATTTTATTGAGATAAAATTGTTTTGTGTTCCGTGTTTCTTGTGCTACTCCTTCCGAAAGAAGGCAGTTGTGATGTTTTGTGCGTTTATATAACTGTCTTCTGCAAGACTTTTCTTGGATATGTTCTAAGAATATCAAATTGAGAAAATTCCTTTGTGCAGATTCATGTTATTTTGGAATGTTATCCCCCAGTTGGCTTGGGAATAAATGAATTTGGGAATAAATTGCTATGAGGTACTGTATAGGTCTTTTTTTGCAGCAGCAGCTGAAAAGACTTTGCATGTCCTGACTATGTCCAAAGCCAGCATTTCTCTTCTGCTCCGAGGCATCACCTCTAGCTCTCTGCTACCATAAGTAGCCCTACTTCTTCTCCTGTTATGCTGCCCATTTTTGTATGTGTTTCCACTTATTTTAATTATTCAGCTTTCTTTGCCATTTAAATGATGGATGGGTATTTAACACAAATTGCAGCTATCTTGTTTGTCCCCTTCCTCTCAGCTAAACTAACCCATCGTTCCCCTCCACAAATGCATCAAGATACAAATAGAAGCAGTTCTACCATTTGTTTATATCCAGCATTGCATTGCTCCATCTCCTGGTCTCACTTGCTCATTGACCATAGTTCTGTGGTCTGATCCCATAGAAGATCCCATAGGGCTATAAAGAGCAGGTGTGACCAGCACTAAGTTTGTGACACTCAATGTAAGCAAATAGCAGAACTGTGGTCACTTGGTAGATATACAGTACATTTATGAGTGCGGGTTAGTTTAGCTTAGGGGAAAAGGAAAAAAAGAATAACTGAATTTTGTCTTTTAGAGCAGTTATATTTTAATTTAATTTTGGCACAATGCACTTTAATTTTTTATTCACTTACAATCATGCATTCTAATTTGGGGGGGGTGAGTTTGTTCATTTTTATGGTTTTTGAATCATTTTTATCTTTGTTTAGGCCTAGGTATTTTTGCTTTTTTTGATGTATTTTTACATATATGATTGCCATTTTTTCTATTTTAAAAAAAAAGTTTTCAGTTGGTAATATAGTTACAGTTTTGTTCAAAGGGCACAATGCTCAAACCTTGATTTGCTGTGCCAAAAGTTTTGTTAACAAGAACATATTGTGTGCCTATATGAGGCCTTGACATGATTTTCTAGTGATCTAGAAGTATGGCCAGTAGATGGAAGGTGAGAATAAAAGGTGCAGGGACTCCTTAAGGAGGGGTAATCGGAACAGAAGTAACAGAGATTGCTGTTGCATCCTGTCCTTTTCTAGGGGGGTGAAGGGCCTATAGACACCAAATATAGAACTAAATATCAAACAGTCTAAGGTTTTTGATAAAAGGTATTGCAGTGGTCATGGTATCTAGCTGCAAAAGAGTTAATAGGGTTTGGGAATCTTATATGGGCTAGGTCCCAATATGTAAATATAATACAGTCTAAAATTCCATTTAGTAAAGGTTCAGTCTAAATTTCAGATACATCCCTGTAGACATCTGGGTTCCACTATCCAGGCCCCTTAACTTGTTGGGAATTTTCTAAAGCTTTTGAGATGAACCATGATGAGTATACATTATGCATCATATCCCCACAGGCATTCTCAATTTACAAAGCACACCAGCACAAGCAGCTTTATTTTCACAAAGGAATGGTTACTTTCAAACAGGTCCATTAAGATTTTAAAGTTTAGTAACAAGACTGAAAATAAAGATACTTATCCTAGTTTATTAGCTTTGTGAATTGGCCCTATTATTTTTGAGTAGGAAACCGTGAGTGACATGATTGTGGCAGGGCACCTATAAAAATATGGCACACATGGCTTGGTACAGACAACTTCATGTGGAAGCATCTGTCAGTGGCTGGAATCATAAACGATCTGAAAGAAATATAGAGGTTGTCAGTGCTGAACTCTGCTTCAGCAAATTTATGACCTGGCTATCATTCTGATTTAAAGTTTTCAGTACTTGCTAGGTACTGACCTTTTGCAAACCTACAAAGAAAGAATTTGGACTTTGGACATTTTGACTTCATTGGATGCTTGTTGTTTCCAGTTCAGTGATATAAAAGCACCTAAATCCAAGGATTATCATACCTGCTAGGCAACTTGAATTGCAAACAGCAGCCTCCATATTTCTCTCAAAACAAGTTTACTTTACAGTTTGCATCTTTTATTTCCTAGGATACAATAACCTCCATGACCTGAATGTTGCCAGGTCCCAGGATCGAATCACAGCCAGGACACTATCTGCTTGGACTTTGCAGGTACTCCCCGGGTACTCCAGTTTCCCCCACATTCCAATAACATGCAGTTAGGTTATTTGGCTTCCCCCTAAAATTTACATTGGACTGTATTACAGACATATGTCTATGCTAGGAACATTAGATTGTGAGCTCCTTTGAGAGACATGACTAGTAAGTTAGTGACATGACTATGGATTTTGTAAAGCGCTATGTAATATGTTGATGCTATATAAATACTGTGTAATAATATTAATAATAGCTCCTGCTCATATTTAACATGTAGTACATTTCACTGGGCAAACAACAGCCTCCCTGCAAGTGATTTGTACTTGTGTGGGTCCAGGGCAAAAAAAAAGTTCACAAAGTCACATCTAGTCGTAAACTGACTTCACTAATGCCATTTATGTGCCACATATGCTGCAAAAATCAACATGCAACAAATGTTGCTATAATCCACATAACCCCTGTGCTGCATCCATGTGCTATTTATGCTGAAGGAATGTGCTACTTGCTGCAAAACACCATGGTGGATTATTGGAATAGAAGGGAGCAGGCAGCCAGCTTTCATCCAATAAAGATTTTTTTATTGGAGGCAAGCGTACCCCAATGATATCTGTATACACTTTAAGGAGCGATAGAGAACTAGCAATCTGCTTAATATTGGGTTTTATGAGTTTATAAAAAAACAAAAGGGAGCAGACAGGACTGTAGATTATTAAAAGGCCTGGGTGCTGGCTGCCACTCCAAATTGCCATGGTACCATAAGTCACGGTAAAGATGGCCTAGTAGTAAATTCTTCCCTAGCTGAGTTTATATGGAAAACAAGGAAATCCTTAGGTGTAACATTTTAAACATTCTTGTATGAACTATTGTTTTAAAAACCATTTAGAAGAACTTTGGGCATTTATTGAAAAAACAAAGCACACAATAGGGCCTCACCTAAGAAAACATCAGGAAAACTTAAGCAAGTCACTTTAACAAGGCCCTAGAGATGACAGAAATGGGGCCCCAAACTCAGGGCTTTGGAAGACTTGAACTGTACAGGAAGTCGCTTAACAATGGGTGCTCCGTACTGTAACGTTACCACGAGTCAGCAGAGAAAGTCTTCCACCATTTGCTTTCCCTTTTAGTTCTGGGTTCTGTATTAGATGATGTCATGTGTTTGCACCCAGAAGTGGAACCGAAAATTGAAACTTTCCCTGTACCAGCTCTCTTTACAGCAGGGAATGCTGAAGATTCAGCAAAGTTACAAGCAAGCAGTGAAGTCTAATTTGACAGTTTCACGAAAGCCCAGTTTGCCTAAGGGGCTTTAAAATCAATTGGATTGAGGGCCTGGGGCACGTGCACCTTTACTTTTGTGGTGGATACAGCCTTGCAACCAAGTACAGTATAAAAGGAAAAAAAAGAATCACCATATCTGCAAAATTTGATTCACGCATAGGTGTATTGACCAAAATATCAATCCAAAGAAATAATTCTAAAAATGGAAATTAGTCAGCAAACAAGACCATATTTGGCAGATTGACTGATGATTTTTCAGTCATTTGAAGGAAACCTTTTGAGAAATGTTGTTGCTAGGGATTCTATTTGTTTGCAGAGAGAAACTGAGAAGTATAATAACCCAGGTGTAATACCATTGACATTTCCTTACTTTACGTAGTGGAAGCTCGACGTCAGAGTCAGCCTTGAAGTCGTACAGAGCAATTGCTGAGAGCTGGGGAGTGTCTGCTCCATCGGGACGATCAGAGGAAATAACCTGCAGGGACAAGCAAATAATGCCTGATGCCTTAATACTATAGGGATGACACTGAGCTAATTGTTTAGTTATAGGATAGAAAGACAATAAGCTATAGAAAACTGGATTAAAAATTGCATGCACCACTCTGTACATACATGTAATAATTTAATATTTTCTAATATATAAAGGTGTGTCAGGAAACCTGTAACACCTCTAAATATGACATGATTAGGACTCTGGGTATGGATTGGGCTGTCCTAAGCCCACAAGAGTTATGAGGCCCCTTTATGCGGGCTTAGGGGTTTGGCATTTGTTTTTAGGCGCTGGTGATGCAATTTTATTACAATTGTACAATACTCTTTATTGTATAAACATAATATAATAAGAATATATTCCAATTCTATTCCTTTGTATATTGGCACAAAATACTGAACCCCTTAGCATGACCTGACCATTAAACATTATAACAACACAAATATATTTAAATCTAAAAAAGTGTAATCAAGCCTTTTTCAACTGCTTTGCTAGGAAGTAACCAATAAAATAATGATAATAAAATATTATATTGAACATTAGCCAAACTTCATGTGTGGTCAATACGAGAAAGCACCCTTACAATAGTAATCGGTAGAAAGAATGACTATAATAATAGTGGTCAGCATAGGGTTCTCTTATATTGGACAGTTAGGAGAATGTCCCTTACATTGGTGGACAGTGGAAAAAATCCCCCCTTTACAGACAGATATCATGATCTTTAGAATTGGTGATATTGAAGATATGAAAGGAGAGGGTCCTGGTCCATTGCCAACGACTCTGCCAAGTAGCATTGCAGCCAGAACGATGCAAGTACCATCAGGCAGGGGAATATTTCCACTATTTCTTACCACTCCTTGCAATATTTAGTGGTACCCATGGGTTCCATGGAACCCTGGTTGAAGAAGGTTACTCTGTTGGCATAGTTTATGACAGGATCATCCAACTATCATTTCCTTCCACATACCAAAAACATACAGTTAGGTTAATTGGTTTCCTTCAAAAATTGTCCTTGGACTACAATATTACCATATAATTATGATAGGGACAGTTATTATTGATAGTGATGTGATATATCATGTTATAGTGATATAAATATTCTATTAAACTCTTTGGACATTAATCTACTACTACACTACCCAAGATGAGTTGACCAATGAATATGGTCGCACAATTATATTATGATTATAGTACACTATACAGGATGTAAAGCCTGGAGAAGGAAAGCAAACCCCACAAGCTTGTATTTTTATTAATTCAAGTTAGCTAATGAAGTCACTTGAACTACAAACTTTCTGAATTTTTATAATACTATATTCTAAAAAGAATATGGCAAGGTCATATTACATTTAAATTATATTTTATATGGACACAACAAACTGTGCTGCCCAATGCGACCTGACCATTGGCCATTACAATAATACAATCATATTATGCTCCATATAAACAGAATATGATATAATACAGTTCTATTGTATGCCACATACATACATTTTCATTTTCTATATCTTGTATCAGCTTATCTGATACAGACAATAAAATGTTCAAATACTGGCCCTACTGTATAAAAGATGACGATAAGGTGAGTGTGTTGTCCCTGTCAGTACATCCTGCTTTTCTCCAAGACATTTGGAATCTCACTAGTTGCTAAAAGCAATTTGGCGATTTTCCTTTTAGCGTCTTATAAATCATAAGGCTCTGAGTATACATATCAGTAATGAGCACAGTAAATGTGGTAACAAACCTTGACGTAGCTCTCCGGGAACAAACCTCGTCGTCCTTTGTGTTCTCCCAGAAACCAGTTCTTATCGACTTGCTTCAAGATGTTGATCGTAGTTCCACGCTGCAATGGCAGTTCTCTATAAAAAGAATTACAGTAAGAGAAGACTAACATGAAAGTGCTCGAATTAGGATAGAACCAAACTACATTAAAAGTTTGTGCTTGTCATAGCATATATGCCGGTAATCAAGGGCCATTTCAAGCCTTCTGGTAGAATATTCTAAGGACTTAAATTTGCCATAAATATCATAAGACCAGTAGACATGCAGCAGGACCATACCATCTGCAGACCCAACACAAACATCAATTCTGACAACATCCTAACATTTATATCTATTTTGTGTCATAGAGAGAGGTCATGAAGACACATCTGAATTCTCTTATTAAAACCAATAGTGATCATGCAGAGATTTCAAAACTGTTCAATTACTATCACCACCTATAATCTTTCATAATGAACCTGATTTATTAGTTCTCCAAAACTGGAGAAAATAGACCTGGAAGAACCTGGGTGATTCAGCAAACTTGGAACAGATCTGATCCAGGATTGAAAACATTTGCCAACTAGCAAAGTAAGTTTTTAAAAAATTAATTTCAGCTTTGCTGGATCACCCAGGTTATTCCTTCATAGTCTTTCTTCTGCAATCTTGGAGAGCTTTAATAAATATGGCCCAATGTCTACAGACGCCCAAAAAACAGTTTACCCAATCCAACAAAGATACCAAGAGGATAAATAAACAGACAGGAGCTTGGGGAGAAGTGGCCATAGGGGGTGATAAAATATGCCACTGAAGGAGAGTTTAATATTTTAAATGGACCTCCACTAAACTAAAAGGACTTTTTTGATGTACCATCAGTTATCTTACCTACCAATAAAATTCTAGTCCTGCTGTAAAAAGTTAAAGGTATCTTACCTGTTTCTTGTGTTTTTTTGATTTGAGGTTGGCTCCTCTGTTTGACCCCCTCCATTTTTCCCAATTATACCCTTTTTACCTTTGTAATAAGTGCTTGTTACTAATATTATCACTCACAACTTTCTTTGCCCTTGATAGTTTATATTTTGCCCCCCCCCTTCCCTTTTTTATTTTCTGTTTGTACTGTATGCATACTGTATATCTTGTTTATCACTGCATTATGTTATCTTTGTATAAAACAGATTTACACTAAAAACATTCTAGTCCTGTTCTTTAATCCTGACCTTCCTGCTAAACACTCTTATCCAATGCAGCATGGTCAACAATTGTGATTGGATTATAAAGGATAAGCATCTCACTGATGAGTTCACCCATGTGCCATCTTCTCCAATTGTGTCACATTTACTCAGCAGGCAATATTCCTGTATTTAACAACCACATCTGCCAATGGAAATGCTCCCTGCTGGGTTTATTAACAACTATTGAGCCCCGTTGATAATGTGCAACTCTCTGAATGGTGATGAGCCAAACACAAAAAAAACATCTTGGCATCCCTCAATCTAGGTTCTTCCACTTCTGCATCAATGAAGAGAATATGGGAGGGGAGGACCAAGTAACCAAGTATATATATATATATATATATATATATATATATATAATTTATTTTGTGTTAAACTAAAAGGACAATTAAAGACATGTTTAAAGATTGTACAACTATATTAAAAGTGCACCTACACTTTAAGTATAGCCTTTCAACAATTATAACATTATGTTCACTGTATTTTCTCTTCATGGAGGTGCACATCTTTTAGACCTCCTCAGGGTTTGTTTTAATCTGCCATGGTGGTAATTCTAACAATCAAAGGAAGAATTTCCAAAACAGCTGCAAGCTCAGTAATTTGGCCTCATTAGTACGTATCTGGGTTATTTTTAAACTCAGCCAGCTAAAGAGTTTTTTTCAAACATCTTATTACTTTAAAGGATACATCTCTCATTAAAGAAAACACCCGTTGTAGGAGACGGTCTGTGTGCTGCAAACATCTAAAGTAAAACTGTGCAAGAAAACCTGGAGCCATCTATTGCTGACCTGTCTGAAAAAAAGCCAGGAACCTGGCTGCATTGCTTACTCCCTGGTCATTTACATGGAGTGTACAAATAAATGCTTCTGGCATACTAAGAATGAGTATAGAGATTTCATCAGTGATAATTTCTATTCGCAATGACTTCTGAGGTCAAAACTAAAAGTCAAAAGTTTAAAGTTTCTGCAAATTCAAATTTTTTTATCTTTGACCTTCAAATATTCCAGCTAATAACAAAATCACTGAAATAAAATTGCTGGGGTGGGGTAAGGAAGGTCTTAGTAGTATGTTCAAAATAGAAAAATATTTTAAAAGCATGTGGTTTAAAAAAAACATCACATTTAGAATATTGGTAGGGATATGTGATTTTAAAGCTGTGGAAGGGGGTAGGCAATTTGAAGTGGAACTTAGTTCATCAGCATCCCGGTACCTTGATCAACAATAGGTTTTTGTCCCACATTATCTGGCAATATTCCCTAAATTCCTTTACAAATAAATTAGAAAAACACAAGTATGATATTGTATTGGGCCTTTTGTAGCTCCAGCTAAGGGGAAACAATAAAGTCACAAACAGTTCCTTCCACTAACTTGGTTAAAATGCCTTAAGGCTTTACATGTTGGCATCCGGTCCCCTAATATTAATAATAATATTAATCTTCTAGGGGAAACTGCGTTTCCTCCTATAGGAACAGATTAGTAAAAGAAATAAGGGGAAAGGAGCTTTATGGAATATTGACACCTCACCCTGGGGTATGAGTCCTTGGGTACGTAGCACTTATCCTATACCCCTTACTTATACCCAGAATAAAAACAGTAAACACATATCATAAAAACTGAAGAAAAAAAAATCACAACACATACCAATCTTTCACTTACGCCCCCTGAAGTAATCTTTGGACAATCACTTTGTACAGCATTGTAACTCCACATCAATCACAACAAGTGTTGCAACAACTGTTATGAGCATATGTATGTAATCAAGGATGAAGAAATAAAAATGAGGAAACAAACAACTATCCCTAATGCTTAACATTTCTGGGTCAATTCCCTTTATCAATGTCCTGTGAAAAGAATTATAATCATTTTTACTGCTCTATCCTGGTTTGAGTAATGCAACTTCTCATTCTATGCCCACACTATAACCAACAGCTGCCCAGGAAGACTAGAGATTGGCAACCATCAGCTTGGTTCCAAATTTTGGGATCACATCAACAATGGCATAGTGACCCCCTTCCCCCCCGCCTTGTCCCTGGGTATACCTTGCGGTAGGTAGCTAATTTTTATGGGCAGCTTATCCCAACCACATGGCAGCCCACAAGTACAACACCCATCTAAATGCGTACCCAACTTACACTTGATCTTAACCAAACAGCGAGCCAAGAAGCGATGTGTACCCAACTTAAATGTAGACTGGTGACATTTTTTTAGCCCACAGTTTTTGATATTTATCATGGACAACCATAAGTAAATATTTCATCACAAAAAGCCACACAAACACTGCTCATAAAATATCAGATACTCACTTTTCCGATTCTGCCAGAAAATCAAATTTTACGACTGCCTGTGCCACCGGGGAGAGAGCCTGCCAAACAGAAGTTTCGTTAGAATGAATATCAGAAATAAATTGAAATAACGCAGAAGTTCAGCTTTTTGGGAGTAACATATAGGAAGGTTCAGAGCCCCTACAATTTGTTTTAACTGCTGTCCCCAATGGGGATATTCAGGCTCACTCCTAGTCTGTATATAAAGGATAAAGGAAACCTAACTAAACAAGGCCGGAAGTGGTGGACAGAACATCTGTTTCATTGGCCAAATGTGCTTGTTTGGTCCATTACGATGATTTCCATCTCTAGATTCAGTCAATGGGATAATCAGATAAGTTTATCAGATGTGACTACGTGACAACCAAAATTTAAAAGAAGAATAGATGTCAGACTGAATTTTTCAACTTCTCTGTATTACAGTGGAACTTTGGGCCTGATTTATTAAAGCTCCCCAAGACTAGAGAAGATAGGTTATCATGGGAGAAGCTGGGTGCTCCAACAAACCTGGAACAGATTTCCTAAAATCATTTTTTGGTATTTGGCAAATCCTGGACCAGATCCTTGCTAGGTTTGTTGGATCACCCAGGTTCTCCCATGCAAGACTATCTTCTTCAATCTTGTAAAGCTCTGGTAAGTCAGGCCCCATGTGTCTGCAGGAGAAGCAGCAGTTGTAGACACCAGAAGTAAGTTGTAAGACCTCTTAACAGAATACCAAAAGGCTGGAAGGTCCTAGTTGTGTGGATCAGTTCACATTTTTAGCCAATCACAGCTACACAATGGGGTTTATCATTCCAAAAAGTTAACTTCCAAAAAGTGTTTTACTACCTAAAAAAATTGTTCTGATAAGAATGCCCATGGGTAGAAGATGCTATTCATAGACTTAAACAGTGACTTCAGTGGAGGGTAGCAGAGACTGAAAATTGGGAAGCCGATAGAAACTACAAGTCCAATTTTTCTTTACCAATGTAGACTTCTAATTTCTTAAAAATACAGTTTTGTTTTGCTGAGCTGTAAATACATGCCTCTGATGATGAAGGTTTAGTTATATAATACTGTGATCATAATAATAAGGCGATACGTGATTGTATGTCATAGTCAGTGTCAGCCTGATGTCTGTAAGCACCTGACAACAAATTCCAGCATCTAAAATAGACATGGCTGACCCTAAATGGGCCCTATTAGTCAGATTTGGGCATTGTTCGGGTATTCCACTGACATGCCATCCTGAAATATCATGTTGGCATAGATCTGAAGTTTCATGTTACACCTATCTATTTCCTATGGCCAGTGACACGGAATACAATACCTGCATTTTTATTGGGGTTTAATAATGGGATTTGAAGGGAATGAGCTATGAATAGTTGATTATAAGCCGGAAAGGATAACAAGACTTAGATGGCGCTACTTTCCTCATGCCACCACTATCTATAGTTAGGGCAAAAGCTTAGGGCAATGACAGATGGGTGATTATTATATCAAGTTTTACTAGAAGGGCAACATTTATAAAGTGACACATGTTGTGACATTTGTTGCAGTGTAATCCACTGGTATGCTGCCAGGTGATCTCTGTGCACATCTTTGTGGGTTCTTGTACGAAATGATGTGATATGTGTTACAATGACATTCTCCATGGCTCTGGCACACATTTGGCTTTATTGTTTTTTTCTTCTGTCAAATGAAATTCAGAATTGCCTATTTTCCCATTTCCTTACAATATAGCACCTTTGGCACCAACCTGATTATCCTCTGTGTTACTTCTGCTGGTCTGAGTACTATTAATACTTGACTCAGCGCTGCCATCTGCTGGAAATAACATGATATAGGTACATTATGAAGGTGTACATTTATTAATGCTTTGTCTTTTCTTTTTTTGCTAAGTAAAAAAAAATCTTTTGCATTAGAATTTTATCAAACTTGACCACATATATTTATCTACTTCTGTAGATACTAGGCCTGATTTAATAAAACTCTCCAAGTCTAGAGAAGATAGACTATCATGGGAGAGCCTGGGTAATCCAACAAACCTGAAGTTAATTTATCTAAAATCATTTGCTAACAGTACTTTTAAGTCTGCACTATATCTATTCCAGGTTTGCTGGATCACCCAGGTTCTCCCATGATAGTCTATCTTCTCCAGTCTTGGAGAGCTTTATTAAATTAGACCAGGGGTCTCCAGCCCCCGGCCGTCTGACAGGTGGGTCGCGGGCTTCATATGGGCTCAGGTGTGCTGCCTCTATCACAACTGTCACAAAGCCTTCATTCTTCACACCCCCAGTTTAGATTTAGCAATGGGTTTAGAGAGGTAAAATGCTGAATGTTGCTGGTTATTTTAATTCTCAAGTATTTAATCTTAACCCACTGGAGGTGCATCTTGACTTGTAAACCTTGAGTCTGAGTCCTGTATTTTTATGTTCTTTCTTCATCTTCTATAATAAGATCTTTAAGGAGCAGTGTAGCACATAATGCAAATGAAAATTAAAAGTTCTATAATTTATGCAAAATATTTGGAGAAAGAGACCCCTGTCTGGTTCTAGTTAGCCCTGGAAATACTGTAGTTGTGTGATTGTGCCACCATTTGTCAGTGAATAGCAATACAGTAGATGAATACAGTTTGAGTTTACTAAACCATCAGTATTGTCTTTATCAACACTTGGCCAGTATCCTAAATCCATTTTAGGAGGAATATAGATCTATAAAGGGTTCAGTTTATAGAGAGTCTTTTTCTGTTAAGGTATAAGTGCTGCATGAACCTGGTACATGGAATGTGGCCATTCTCCTTCCAAGTGACAGTATATACCTCTGCATCTTTATAGGATTGGCACCATTCAGATGGGATTCCCTTCGGTCCTGGGGCTTCCTTTTAGGGAAAGATTCATTGCCCCATGATTTTATCAGCATCTAAAAATGACCACTAACTTTATGATTAAACTGACACTGATCAGGGTAGGATTACTGAATGTTGGAATTGTAAATCTATGATAGTACTAATAAAAGTGGTCCATGAGTGCATCCAATACAAGGGATGTCAATTCTAGAGAAATATACTGAAATTTGGTCTTTTTAAAGAGCACACATCTCCTTGTATTTGGTATGGGAACCAAATAAAGTCTCCTTTTACTTGACAAACCTCATTAAAGATGTAATTCGAGGTAATTAGCAACATTTTGCATTAAGTGATGCTCTGAGCTCTAGCGTGTGTACATTATTGGTGGATTTTATTTGAACGTTCATATTGTTACAGCATGTACAGAATTGTGCACAAATGTCAGTTGACATTTTTATCTCTGTGGAGCTGATTATTTGTGAAATAATTTTACCTTCAATGAAACTCTAATATGTCTCCAAGAAGGAAACAATTTAAACTTCCATCTGAAGTTCACAGATCCAGCTTTGGTTTAGCTGCCCAAACTGGTGGGTGATACAGGGCCCCACAATAATATTTAGTCCTAATAGTGTATGATCAGATAAGTCGACTGGGAAATATGTGGCCAAAGCCATCAACAGTTAGGTGGTAGGGAACCAAAAAGCCAAATCATTTTTAGAGGTAGATTTCTACTTAAAGGAAAAGCAAGGGTAATGTCTACTAGAAGGGTTTTCACTTGTAGCTGTCTATCACTCCTAATGTAACTGCCAAGACCTTTTCAGCACTATAGATCTTTTACTACATATGAAGCTGATGCAATTTCCAGATGCAAGATGTCAATAAAAGAGTGTTTCCACAAAAATTGAGAAATGAAGGCCCTCCATGATCTCAGGTTGGTCCAACCTTGGCACACTAACACTTCGTACACACTTCCAATTTTTATCGTTCCAATCGAACGAAGAACGATCGATTGGGCAAAAAATCGTTCGTAAAAAAGTAACCAACGACGCCGACGAACGAGGAAAGTCGCTGGAAACGAACGACCGACGGATCGGATTGGACGACGATCGTTGAACATCGTTCGTGTGTACGGTCGTTCGTTGATCGTCCATGTTCAGAGCATGCGTGATGAACGAACGTCCGTTCACTTTCCTGTCGTGCACATAGTTCCTCTATCGCTCAAACGATCGTATCTATTGTGTGTACAATATCTACGAACGATCGTGTTGTTAACTCTATGTGCAGGATCGGTGCTATACGATCGTTCATATATATCGTGCATGAACGTTCGTCGTTCGTTTTCCAACGATAATAATTGGAAGTGTGTATGTAGCTTAATCCTCAAAGCTAAAGGCTTAACCCTTAGCTATTTGGAATAGCTTTTTTTACAATTACCAAAATCTTATCTACTAGATTGCTATGGGTAGTTTTGGAGTCTTTAAGAGCTGATACGTCTACTTCTGCTATAGCTGCCCTTGAAACCAAGTTCCTTCTCTCTGAAACCAAGTGAACTTGAAACGTATCCAGATATTAGGGGATAAGGTTCCAATCCACTGTAAAATGGTCTATTTATCTCTTCAAGTAGAATGTACAGCTCTCAATGGTTTGTAGGATAATAAGGTACTGGTGCTCTCTGCATTTTCTGTAGGACTGTCAGTGTTAAGCTTGGATGCTGTGACAGCCCATAAAAATAGTCAAGGGAGGCCTTACACTGCTGGTCCAGAACTGGTTCTTCTCTGTTAATATGGTATCTCTATACATAGGTCATAGGCAGAATGAATGTCTTTTTTAGGGATATCCCAGATTTTAGGCGCCATCTGGATCCAAACACATAACGATTATCACATAACTTCCATTTGGAATCACTTATAGATGTTTTTGCCATTTTTTATCTTTATTATTGAAAGTGGACTCACTGTTGGAATTTTTTGACTTGTGCTTGTGTGTTCTCTGCATGCAATTCATGTTGACAACTGTACTTTCTTTGCCCTGTTGTTTAATTTCTTTGTTATTTTCTGTTAATTACTGTTTGAACAATTTTTGAAAAATCTTTGAAGAAAGAATGTTAATAAATACAAAAGAATGTCTTAGGGTCTGTGGCATTTTGGTTCAGTTGCATGACACTCAGTTACCTTCAGATGGTGTCGGAGGTAAGTATTGGGCTTGAGTCAATCAAAGCATAGGATAACATTGTAATTTCATGAGGACGTACAAAGCTCCCTTAGAGTGAATCTTGTCCAGCTAACATCCATACCATGTCTTCCAGCGTGTAACATATATTAGTAGACAAGATATTGAATATTTGCCTCTAATGTGGTATAAACATGTAATGTCTGTCTTACAGGTTAGTAAAACCTTTCTGCCACATCAACCACCTTTGCATAGACATAAATATAAACGTTCAGCAGACATGAAATCCTATGATCTTCCTGGTTCCCTTTTGTAAACTCTACGTCAATGTTGTCGTCAATTGCCTTGGATTGTTTATGTTACAATTCTATAGAATAATAAGTTGTCCTAAAATCCTAAAAGCATTGTTCTGGCACTCTTTTTCGAGGGAGATTTGGTCATTTTAGGCCCATCCACAGACTGATATTATTTATTGTCCAAAGAGCAGTATTGTATCCTGCCACTAATCACACTCATTTCGTATTGTACAAGTAGACAACTCTTATGTGATTTAAGTTTTATAACCAGTTGTCTTACCTTCCCTGTATGAGGATCGCCGTAGTATGACCTCCTGTAGAAAGACCGGACAATTGGTGAGCACATTGTACATCTGTGACCCAAATGAGGACAGTGCAGACAAATATATCAACAAAGCTGAAAAACAATTCTAGATAAGCCATTTCTATATAATATTTGTCAGTACTATATGCTGTATCTGCTGTTGCAGAAATGTGTTATTTAGTTTAATACAACAAATTTTTACCGAGTACCTCTTGCCGTGTGTCCACAAAACCATTTACATTCATTGTAAACTAAGAGTACAGAGATTGATTGGCATACAGTTTCTGCTAACTGTAGACAGAGCCTCTGGGTTTTGGTTTCCATATGCTGTAAGTATGAATTCCTACTATTTATCTGAATGTTTTCAGAATGCGGAAATTGTTGTGTATGACAGGATTATACCAGTGTGAATAATACATGGTGTAAGCTTTCAGTCCACATAATGATGGGATACATTGCTGTATAGCAGTGGAACATTTTCTTCATCATATTATTACTGGTTTCAGCATTCACAGATTAAATTTAATGAGAGTTACTTGATATAATAGTGCTATGTGCCATTACATCATGAGTTCATTCACATAGATCCCAGATGTCCCTTATTTAAAGGGAGTGTTCACCTTTTAAAAACAAATCCCTCTGTTCTTCTGTCCTTCTTACCTGTCCCTCTGTAAGGCCTGATGTGTAGTAAAGTTTCTATCTAAATACCAAAATTATCATACTGCACAGAGCCTTTGACCTGAATACTTGCATTTGCTATTTTAAAAAGCCTGAACAAAGAAAAAGTGGTGTTGAAAAAACATTTGTGGGCTTAACTGATCATTTTTGCATGGTCTATGTAATAGCCATGGAGGAGGTGTGCAGTTCACCAACTTTATGGTAAAAGATGTCCTTCTGTCTTTTTTTAGAATTGTTTACCTAAACAGATTGTTTACCTAGACCGTGAAGAACTTTTTTGAAAGAAGTTCTTTGAAACTTAGACACACATTAGCAAACTGCATGTGCCATGTAATAGTGAAACATGGCTCCCAGTTACAGGAAATGTCCATATTTATGACATATTTTTGGATTAAGCTTGCAAAACACGAATATAATTTTTATTTTTGGAAAAGGTGGCCAGGTAGGGGATAAGTAGAACTGCTCACAGGTGTCAGCTGTTTCAGTGAGTTGGAGTAGACTCTTGAGCACTCATTCTTTTTTCCAGGGACAAGGTCTATGTAGTCTTGGTAATCTGGTAAAAACCTAGTGTTTGTATGTACAGTGGCCCCCTGATATCATTAAATGACCAACTAGGGATGACTATGGTTTCTATGGCAGAGGATGAAGCAAGGTGCCTCTTCAACACTGTGCGTACAAATGATTGCTTCCAGCAACACAAATCTGATGTGTATATGTAGCTTCATTTTCTTTTTTAGGAGTACTAAGAGAATGCCAGGTGGCTTGTGGGCTTTTTGTAAGATTCAATGCTGTGTGCAAAGTGAGGAACAAACACTTAGAGAAGGGACCTTGTGACCAAACAATCCAACATTCTAAACTGTTTTGCCCCCTCTCTAAGACATAAAACAAACTCATAAGAAGTTGTCACATATGAGTCTCCAGTTATTCTAATTTCCATAGAAAATTGGCTGAGGATGCAATAAAGAGGGAGAGTGGGCCACTTGGAGCTAGAAGATGACTAAAGAATTACAAGACATAGTACATATGTCTGACTTTCAAAGAGCAATAGGCATCAGTCTATGTTCAGCATTGAAGTGATTTTGTTGCTTTTTGAAAAAAAAGCAGAGCCTTCAAATGAATAATTTTTAGGGCTGTTGGTGCCTGTGTTCCTTGATGTGCCCTTTGGTTCCATTCACTGGCTTTACATTACTACAGGAAAAGATGATATAGGAGCCAGAGTATGAAACCCAGGGGTGCAGTGTGTGACCAAGCAACTGCTAATTCCAGAAGTGTTAAATGCAGGACTTTTTGCAGCAAAAGATAGAAGAGTTCCATAATAGATTGGAAGGGTCCACGGTTTAAGCATCCTGGTTGTAGACTTTTTTTCAACAAAAGCAAAAGATTCTCTTTAACTTTTTGTAACTATGAACTGACAGTTAATTGAGCAATTTTTATGCTCCTCCAAAATTCCCTACAATCCTTACATAACATTACAACAGAGAAAAGCTGCATATTTGGCAATGTCTACGAGTAAATATTTCCAAAACCTGCTCCAGTGGGGGAAGCAGGCCAACAATTTGCTTTTCACCCAAGAACAATAAAGACTGTACAAAAGTGCAGTGATTCACATGAAAACACATCACATCATCTATTCTGATATGTTTCCATTCCAGTAACTACATCACAGGAGCAGCACAGCTCTCTTCACAAAACCAAAATAAATAAATAATCACATTAGGCACAAAAGATCTTATATATAAATAAAAACAAAATAAATAAATAATCACATTAGGCACAAAAGATCTTATATATAAATAAAAATAATCACATTAGGCACAAAAGATCTTATATATAAATAAAAACAAAATAAATAAATAATCACATTAGGCACAAAAGATCTTATATATAAATAAATGTGCTAACCAGAACATTTCTTACTGTTAAAAGTTAAAAATAGCAGTAAAGATTTCTGAATGGTTGGTAACGCAGCAATGTACATATATTGTACCTGTTCAGAGCTGCCTTTGATAAGAGAGTTCCTTTATCAAGGCTTTTATTAGTTGTCATTGTATAAGTCATTAGAATTTCTATAGCCACGTGGAAAGGTGATTTTCAGTATCCCAAGGATGTGTTTATTTTTGCTATCAGTGCCCAGATTATGTGTTTTTTTTTTTTTGCACAGCACCATTTAGTACCATGGGTAAATATTCACCATAGTAAGTGAGCATTTTTTAATAAATACCCCAGTAAATTCAAGTATGGCCATTGCCAAAGAGATTTTTTTTCTAGGACTAGGTTAGGTAAGCAGCTAAGGGGTGGGGGGTGCTGGCACAAATTTAACCTGGGGGTGCTGGAAGGATTATTTTGCAGTAGTTGGAATATCTGTTCTTTAAATCAGTCACAAATTTGACTTTTCATGGATGGTTGCCATTTATATACAGTAAAAAAATATATATAACCCTTTCTCGTATCAAGACACTCCATATACCCAACTTGTTTATTATGGATTCTCATACCTCCAGAAAACAAGCAGTAATACCATACAATTGGTTTGTTGTCCCCTAAAATGGTTACCAATGCTACTTTGCAGTGATACACATTTCTGAATTGACATAAGCTTTGCATGACTTGTTGTCAAATTAATCCATCCCCATTTTTTCCTGCTGGGGGTTTTGGTTTTTCGGCACCAAAATTCCATCTACAACACAGGAAGATGTCATTGTATTCTCACCTCTCACTGCTCCAGACTATCTGTGCGTTTCCGAGCCTCTAAATCTCTGTCCAGCTCCTTGGTGAACTCACGCAGCTCTGATTCCAGCTGGTCCTGTTAGGTAATGAGAAGAAAGATTGCAATTACAAATATCTGTATGATATATGTACAGAAACAGAGAGCACAGTGGTTTAGTTGTTAGCACTGTGGCTTTGCTACTTTAGGCTCTCTTCTATGTTCACAGTTCCCGCTAGGTGCCCAGTTTTGTGCATTTGTAACTCTGGAAATTGGGAATGATGTGACCATTTATATGTCTGCAACTGTCACTGTATACATGAAAATACAAAATACGCAGGAAGGAAGACACTGAAAAGACTATGGCACCAGCTGGATGCTGACAGACACTGGGAGGATAATTCTTCAGGGAAGGAGTCATTGAATTAAACTGTGCTCGTGCCATTTTTATAGGTATTACTGCTGGAGTGTAAGGACTTTACATACAGTAGTTAGTTTTGGAGTGTTGTAGTACTACTTCTCCACAGTATCAGTCAACTTGTACACCTCCTACAGAACTTCCCTTTTTTTTATCTCTTTACAGATCATGCAGGTGCAAAAAAAAACCCAACAGTTGATCTGCCAGAAAGTCTCTCAGCAAAAAATTGCTGTTGTGGCCTCACAACCCTTCGCAGTTGTCATTTTCTAAACTACATAAACTCTCCTAATGTCTATCACCAGGTACCAAGTATTTTGTAGTCCAATATAAGAACTGGTGTAGACTCCAGTCCTTGAGATAAAACTTGAAAAATCAACAGGACATAGGGCAGCTATAAATTTCTGACACATTCAATAAATTTAGCTTTTTTGAACTTATTAAAAAGATACAAATATTGATGGCATATGTAATGATAAAAGGTAGTACATACTAGTTCCAGCCAATGACGAAAAGAAAGGATGATGTTGTTTATCTGATTTTTATCTGACTTTACTAGCAAAATCTGATTTACATTCTTTAGCTGCATACACACTTGCAATTATAGTCGTTGGAAAGAATCTTTCACGATCCTTTCCAATGACTAAGCACTGCATGATGCATGAATGAGTGCTGTACATACAGCACTGTTCTGCTCTATGCAGAGGGGAGGGGGAGAGCGGCGGAGCGGCACCCTGCTGCGCACTCTCCCCCTTCCCTTGCATTAGGGTCGTTCATCGTTTGTGGATCTGCCAGGACGGCCACTATCAGCCCTGAGCCGATTATTGGGTGAGAACCATTGGAAGTGTGTACGTAGCTTAAGATTTCACATCTGCTGTGTAAAGGTAGAAATAAAGCTTACAAAAGCCTATTTACATGGGTACAACTGAAGCAATTGGATAAGTGCAAAATAACTCAGCTTTAAACCTGTACTGCACTGCGGAAGGGAATTTAAAACTAACTGGTTAATGTGACCAATGTAGGCAAAATATATACGCATACCGAATATATTTCAAGCGCAAACTTTTTTTGGATGGTAGGGGTTAGTAATGCCGCTGTCATATGTTTTACTGTCTGATATTCCCTTTCCTGTACAGGAGAAGAAACAGGCAGTCCAGTCTCCTAGAAGTAAGCGAAAATCACCTCTTGGACAGTTGCCACCAGAAAAAAGATCCCCATTGGAAGAATTGACTTGATTCAAGTTCCAATGACAATTTTGAAATTTGCATTCCACACATTTTCTTTTTCAATGGCAAAGAACACCAGGATTGGGAGGGTCAATTTCCCAAGCAGAGACACAGACAGCAATAAAAACCTGACAGGAGTTTTATTACCTCCCCATTCTATTCATAGTATGATTAGAGACATTTTAACAAAATTTTTAAATTATTGGAACCAAAGTGCATCAATGAATGGGTTATTAGATGTTGTGAACATATAATATTATTATTATTATTGTTATTAATATTAATAATAATAATAATATTAATAATAATATTAATTAACAGTAATTAACATATAGCGCCAACATATTGGGGCAGAGCTGTACATTAAATAAGGGTTGCGAATGACAGATACAGACAGTGATATGGGAGGAGGAGAGGACCCGAATTGCTTACAATATAGGAGGTGGGGGAAGTAGCACACAATAAGAGGGGATATTGAATGGTGGGTAAGTATTGAGGGTTTAAGAGACAGAAGAAGACAGGTAGGCAAGTTTGAAAAGATGGGCTTTAAGAGCTCTTTTAAATGTGCAGAATGTAAGAACCTAATAGGACGAGGAAGACCATTCCAAGCAGTCAGCCTAGCTCTAAAAAAGTTTTGGAGCTGTGCGTGTGAGGAGGTCATGAGTAAGGAAGTCATTAGAGGAATGTAGAGAGCAGCTAGGGAGTATTTTTTTATGAGGTCAGAAAGGTAAGTGGGACAAGAACTGTGAGGGATTTAAAAAAACAGCACAGGAATTTTAATTATATTGGCTTAAAGACAAAAATATATCTCCAGAGTATTGGTAACACAGATCACCATATCAGATATTTCACACATTCACTCCGTCATCACTTACCAACACTTTAGTGGCAGATTTCCTTCGTTCTCTGGAAGTGGGACTTAAGGTACTTATTGAAGAGTTGGTTCTGAAAGAAGAGTACTTATCCCTCTCATTGGGACTTTTTGGAGAAGACATCTCTTTGCTGGTATAGAGTGATGGAGTACGAGGGATATCAGACATTTGCAAAGTGTGGTATGGTCTTAGAGGAACTGAATTAGGCAAGGTAGGTTCTGGAGTTTGTAGACGTTTGAGGTTGTGATTGGTTTGTGTGGAGGTAGAGATTGTTGAGGTGTATGTATTCATGGAGCGACGTGTAAACTGTGGCTCTTCAGACCTGCTGGGTGGAGATCGCTGCTCTTCTGATGACAAGAAATGGGAAGGTCCTGTGGAGTTCAATGAGAGGGATGAAGGACCTACAGATGTCTGAACTTTGGAGGTGCTGATTAACCTGGTTGGTGTCTCATTGACAGTAGATTTCAGTGCTATATGCAGGTGGCTGGTTTCTTTATTTTTCCTGGACTGCTCATCCAGATCTGGCTTGTTGTGCTGTTCTTTGTTTCGATATCTAATAATTAAAAACAATTATATATGTACATTTAGTGACCAGTGATCTAGTGCAATCAGACAGTGAATCTTTGATGTGTTTAGTATCTGGAGAACATTTTAAATCTAAAAAAAAATGTATACCAGTCACATGCCAAACAGTTCTAAAGTGAATATCTTACAAAATTATGGCTAAAGGTTTGTGGACTCCTGACCTACCAAATGTATGTGGACTGCCCTCCAAATTATTGCGTTCAGGTGCTCCCAGTAAACATTGGACAAGAGTTCAGGTAAGAACTTTTTTGTTCCAGCATAAAAGACCCATAAAGATGACATTTGGCAAGTTTGATAGAGAAACCAATGTCGCCTGCACAAATCCCGGACCTCAACCCTTTGAAATACTTTTGTGATGAATTGGAATACTAATTGCAAGCCAAATGTGCTCATCAACACTTGTGGTATCTGACCACACAGATGTTCTATTGCTAAATTAATTCTCACAGTCATATTCAAAAATCTCCCTAATAACGTTCATGTTTTTAGAATAGGATGTCCAAAAAGTTCATAGATGTGATGGTCAGATGTCCACAAATGTTAGCTGTAAAGCTATGAGCAGTGTAGGAAGAAGATGGACAGTACCATCAATTACACAGAAAAGATTATCCAATATTTTCTGAATTTTAGATATGAAACCTAAGAATATAGAAATGTAAATCAACAAATCATCCAGGAGTGGCAGATCCAATTCAATATTTACCCAGAAACTGTTTTTACATTATGGGTCTGTGACCTTTGTTTGATTTGTATGGATCCTTTACTGTCACTGTCACTGTCCTCTGGATCTGAAAATATATAGTTTCATACTGATCATAATGGAAACACCAAACTTTATTTTGAGTTCTTTCTAATTTGGTGTCAGGGGCCACTTACCTGACAGTGGATGGAGAACTCTGAACATGTTCCTGTACCAATCTCGAGGTCTGTCCACACTCTGAAAGAACATATTGAATCAGCTTAGGTTATTGGCCATGTTAGCACCCAACTATATTTAATATGGGTGTCTTTTGTGGTTACAATAAAGGAGGTAAGTTGGAGAGGTAAATCGCCTAATACATTATTTTCACAATACTGAGAATGTAACACAAGTGGTCTGAGAACCAAAATCCTGATGAGATTCAAAAAATTTCAAGTCAGGCAGGGACAGAGCATGGAAGAACTCTCTAATGGAGTATGCAAGGCAGAAAATGCCAAATGGGGTCATTTAGCACCCCGGACTGCACCTGAAATATTAGCTATACATGGACAGATAATTTTCATCCACAAATAAAATAACTGGTGGAAGTGTGGACTGCAGGTAAATCAGTGTTATAGAAGATAAATGTGATTCTTCTAAGAAGGTGCCACCTAACCAGGACATGGAACCTTGACTTGTAGCAGAAAAAGCAAATGGCCATTGAGGTGTTTAGGTGATACATTTAATGGGCTGTATATTGTTTAGACATTTCTTGTCTGGTATTTATCTAGGACATATATAGACATCTGAAGCAGAACCTGTGTCCAGCAGGAGATATTTCCATCCTAACAACATACTTGTGATAAAGTGCCTAAACCCTAAACCAAAAAAAAATTCTGAACAAGAAAAGGGTTTATTTGCCCTTCATACACTCACGGATCTGGAAGCGAAGGGCATACCATCTTCATCAGTAGGGCCAATGCCTTCATACCGGATCCAACGTCTTTGTGTACGGGGACTGGGGCTGTCCCTTGAGTCTTCAGAGGTGAACACCAGCCTGGCCTTGTATACAGCGTTGTCATCATCAGAGATTACCTGTTATATATCAAGAAGTAATAAACAATAGAAGTCCTGTATATGCAAGAGAGTCCAAAGGTGCTGCTTAAAGTCTGTACCTGCAAGGTTTCTAAAGTGTCAGTAATCTTGAACATTCCAGAAGAGGCAATAAATACGTATGGCTAAATCTGAAACATCCAATTATATAGTACAAGGCTGATCTACTTAACGTATTACAGAAAACATGAACTTCCAGGAAATAATGATTACACTGAATATCTAATTTTCCACCAGCATTCCATACTGGTGGCAAAAAGTGAGAGAAAATCCAAAACTTGAGTTGATACCTAATTGCCTACCTCTATGTCCCCGCAGGGACAGTTCTTCCCCTTTATTTGTCCCGGTGACCAATGCCACTAAGTAAGAAACTTAGAGTACACCCGAAATTGAAGTTGTCATCACACGAACAGATGAGGAAAAATCCTCCAATGGCAACACCAATTTATACTGACAACATCCTGGAATGAAAATTGTGTTCACTTTCAGGGATTTCCTTTTGCATCCTTTAGGACAGGAACTTAAGGAAATTCTCCCTTGCAGAACCCTTACCTGCCCTATATAAAAAAAAAATGGGCTGGACATAAACTTTAGTAATAATGCATACAGGTAATAAAACTTTCCAATAAATTAAGGTGCCACCTTACCTGGTCTTCTGTATAATTGTGGTTGGACCTATCCTTCTTCTGCAGGTGCCGAGGGATGAAGTCATCCAGTGATAGCGGAAGATCCGCCTCTGCCCACTGCAGCGCCATCTAAAGAAACAGAGTGCACACATCAACCTACAGCACCATCTAGGAGAACAGTTAGTACACATCAACCTGCAGAGTCATCCATAGTAACCAAACTTCAACCTGTTGAACCATCTAGACCAGTGTCTCCCAACCAGGGATATGTAGAAGGCTGGGGTTTTCCAGAGGTTGCTGGAAGTTCCTTGAGCAATGAGCAATTTGTGTCTCTTGGGTCAGTTACCAATGACACCAATGACATTTTTAGCTATCTGTAAGGGTGACATTCTTTGCAATGGCCAACAATGTAAGAGGCATTCCTCCCATTTACTACCACACTAATGTACTACGAAATCTAGATATAGTAATTATTGCAGGGGTTCCCTGAAGACCTGAAAGTTATTTCAAGGGTTGCCCATAGTAAAAAGGTTGTGAAAGGCTGATCTACAAGATCAGATAGCACACATCAACCTTTAGAGCTATCTAGAGGAACCTGCAAACCCATCTAGAGGTGCCATTCACAAACAGGGTTCCTCTGAAAATTGCCAGATGTTCCATGAGCTGTGGCTGATTAATCTCCCATATTATGATGCCTGAATACTTCCAAGACCAACACCACTTGGCAGAGCTTTCTGCATTAAACCAAGGATCATTGTCTGTAAAAGTGGCATTCTACTACTAATGTACAGGGGCATTTCCACTGACAGCCAATACAAACAATATTCTTATTGCCTAAATATAGCAAAGGTGAAAATGCTGATCTAGAGGAACACACATCAACCGGCAACGCCATCTACAGGAGCGGAGAGCACACATCAACCTGCAACGCCATCTACAGGAGCGGAGAGCACACATCAACCTGCAACGCCATCTACAGGAGCGGAGAGCACACATCAACCTGCAACGCCATCTACACGCCATCTACAGGAGCGGAGAGAACACATCAACCTGCAACACCATCTACAGGAGCGGTGAGAACACATCAACCTGCAACACCATCTACAGGAACAGAGACCACACATCAACCTGTAGAGTTATCTACAGGAACAGACAGAACACCTGCAGAGCAGAGAATGCAGAACACACCTGTGCTGTCTTCTGGTGAGTCACCTCAGCTTCTTACTATTCTTCTTATGCACACACAGAACCATTCTTCTCATCACCACCTGCACACACACTGCTATACCCCTCTCACACTACCCTGGATACCTGGCAGCCTGGCACCCTACAACAAACCAATACTCACTTAAGTTACACAACACAGTGCACGTCACACCAGATCCGACAATGACATCTGTTGTCACTGTCTGCAGTAAAAGAAAGAAAAAAAAAACTTTTTTTCTAGTGTTGTGCAAAGCCCACACCCTGCACTACAGTGCAGCACCACACACACATACACACCCGGCTGTATATTTTCCATGGTACACACCCTCCTCCTGCCCTAACACATATCCACCCTATGAACTCTGCCCCATAGGCTAGATAATATTTAATAGCAGCAGAGGGACAGGGATGGCTAGGATGACAGGCGGGAGAAGAGGAAGGATGGGGATATCTGCAGGGAGGGAGATGGAGAGAATGTGGCAGGGAGTAGAAGGGGCTGGTGACTCATTACTGAATACATGGTAGGAAAGAATGATGGGGCAAGGGCGAGAGGAGGAGAAGGAAACGTCACCAAACAATACAGAGTTTATTTAATACATATACAGTGTAGATCTGGACATGGGGCACACAGCCGGCCACATTTCCATTAGTTAGTTGTATTGTATCTTAATCTGAAATGTTTCCATATTTGAAAGAGTTCAGTATTGTCACAGGTGCTCCAACTTGTTGCTAGAAACTATCACAGGTGAGTTTTATTAGCAATCCTGGCATAAGTATAAAGCAGAGCACAGGTAAGTAGCCTTCTACAGGACTACAACAGCCCTCCGTAGTTTTTGGTTATTTGTTGATATGCCATGGTGCACCTGTACCAATGTTATAGATTAACCTGCGACCAATTGTCCCCAGCTGTACAGAGCTCTGTCTGCATCCCCATCAGGGAGATTCACCCTCACTATTTTTCCTGGTTACCACTCTCGTTGATACAGAAAGTGATGCAAAATCTTAAATTAAACAGTTGTCACTAAAAGAGGAGCTAAGGAGCAGTCTTCCTATGGGGTCAATATGCTAGTGACAAAGTTGAATTCACCTGACTTCAGATACATTTCTTTGTACTTCCTCTTTTGTCTCCAAACAGAGGAAGAGCAAAGGATAAAAAGGTTTTAATCCTTCCCTACTCCATCCAGATCTAAAAAAAAAGGAAACTGTAGCCCAAGCCCAATTAAAATTTTATTTTGAGAATTTTATTGTGAGAAAAGTGCAGAAAAGTTAACTTTTTACAGCTGGGCTTCCAAAAAATACATCTGGAAATGCTGATTGCGTGGTTGTCACTGTCATTCTGACTATCTGCCTGCAGTATTTTTAGAGTCACTTACCCAAACCAGGCGCGCAGATCAGATCTGAGTTCGGAGTATCCAGCTGCAGAGATGGAGGAGGGAGAATAACATAGAGAGTGGGAGAAGAAGAGAATGTGACAGGGAGGAGAGAGGGGACTGGTGACTCAAGAGAAATAGGATGAGGATGACTGGACTCCGGGCAGAGGAGAACCATCCATTGCCTGGGAGAAAATAAATGCAAGGAGAAAAAAAGAAGAGACACAATACAGAAGTACCTGCAACAATATCAGTTCACACTCCTCATACAAAAGAAATGGACCATAGACAGGCAGTTCCAGCAGGTGAATACAGCTGAAAATACACAGCAATATTTTCAATGCCCAGTTCCGCTTGTTAGCTTTGGGATTGTATGTACATTTGTGCTAAGAAATACATTGATCAAGGATTCTTCTACCTGCTCATGAGAAATTGTGTTTTCTTCTTCTTTCAATGATGGTGGACATCTATACTACAAATGGTAACATCACTGCTCTTCTCTGCAGTATTTTAATATGAACGCAGGCTGAGAAGGTGACACAACAGCAAGTAGGCACAGAATTGGCTGTCATTCCACCAAAACCCCCCAATAGGTAAATTACATTGGCTGTCATTCCATCCAAACCCCCATTGGTAAATTACCCCCTAATTGGTAAAGTACATGGCTGCCATTCCAACCAAACCCCCTCAGTATGTAAATGGCATTGACTATCATTCCACCTCGACCAGGACCAGCGCAGAATGTCTTTATGGGACAGCAATGGAGAGAAGCTAAGTATTGCAGCTTTAGCTTACTGTATCAAAACCTTTTTATATATTAATAAATGATACTTTTATTTCACATGGTAGACAGAGTACATGGAGTCCAACAGACAGCCTGGTGTAGTGAATAGTGCCCATAATGGGACCCTTTGTTTTGCCATTACACCTGTAATATTCCCCTCATAGGGGTGGTCTGTTTGAACCTGGATCCTTCCTGGAGTGGTGACTTACAGAAATTCACTCACTCTTGCAGAATTGTCTTTTTCAAGTTTTTTTAAAAATAATAATACACAAAGGAGAGAGGGTGAGGGCAGCACAGGGAACACAGTTCTTGCCGAAATAGAAAGGTTTAAGCACGATTGGTATTTACATTAGATCCAAATAAAAATCATATCTCATATCTCAGAGTGAACGTTACCCTAGCAAATTCCCCTAAGGATAAGCCTTAGTCTAGCCAGGTCTCAGAGGCCCCAAGGATCAGCTGTACATCCAGATAATCAGCAATGGCAGCGCGCATTATCTCTCTGTATACGTCCACTTCTAGACCCTCAATGACCAGCAGCACAGACTCCTCCATCCCTGGTAGTTTCAGGTACTTTCTTTACTCTTGGAAGTTAAATAAAGCACCAGAGAAACAAAGTGAAAGTGAGTATAAGCTGCTGGAGGAAGTGGGGGAATAAAACCCTTTGCTTTGTCTTGCTAGAGCAAAGTACAGGTTTGCTTGAACTACTTCAAATGAAATATATGAGGGTGCTGATAAACGTCAGCCTTTCACATCTTCTTTCTGCCATAAAAACATAAAGCTGATGACGCGAATCAATTGCAAGCCTTTAGTAAGATGGGTATCAGACTGTGTGTAATGACAGAAATACACTGGAAAACAATACCATGGCTGACTGCAGCAGATTACTGTTCTTGAAGCCCAAAGCAACAAAATTGTTTATTATATAATTATTTAATATACTATACAAAACTCGAATGGGAATACATTCATCACTGGCAGTTACAATAAGTATAAAAGTGTTTTGTAGGACAGATGACGCATAATCCTTTGCAACATGTGGAAAGAGAATTGCAACCACTTACTAAATCTCATGAATTTATCTACATGGAGTTTGCAGGCTCTCCCTGTATTTGTGTGGCATTCCTCTAGGCCAGGGGTTGGCAAAGTTTTATGGCCACTAGGCCAATTATGGGGTAGGCGGGAGCACACTAGGCCGGACCCGCTGTAATGAAATCGCTGTGAAATCCCTCTCCTCCTCATTGCATTACCTTCAGGGAGCCTTCCCTATTTACCGCGGTGGTGGAAGTATTAACGCCGGCCAAGGTAAATAGGGGAGCAACTGCAAGGGGGCGGTTTCGAAGCTCCAGTGGCTCCGGTAGTTCCTAACGCCCCCTGGCCGATCCACCGGCATTAGGCCGGATCGGCCAGGAGGCTTTAGGCTGGAACGACCTACCGGCTAGGCTGTATCTGGCCTAAAGGCCGGAGATTGCCCATCCCTGCTCTAGGCACACCAGTTTCCCCCACATCCCAAAAACATGCAGGTAGGTTGATTGGTTTGCCCTAAAATTGCCCCTGGACAGTGTTAATTACATATGACTGTATGGACATTAGATTGTGAGGGACAGTTAGTGACATGGCTATAGATTTTTTACAGCTCTACGTAATATGTTGGAGCTTGATAAATACAAGATAATAATATATGTCAATACCTCCTCCTCCCCCTCCTGGGTACATTGCAGTTGAAATTGATCTTTTGAGCGAGTAGTTATCTTTGCTTTTGTACTTACAATAATGGTTTAGGGTTGGTTTTTATTAATTTTTATATCAGAGTCCTTTGTGTTTTAGCGATCACAGTAATTAGTGTGCTTGTTAAGTTAATGAGCTCCAGCACTTCATTAAACATCTTTTACTGAAGGTCGGCAGCACCTATTGCATAGAACTTGTTACAAAAAAATGATTACAGGGTGCCTTTTGTAATATATTTATTTATTGCATTAAGTGTTTGTTAAGACTGGCTGAGAGGTTGCAGTGTAGTCGCCACTTCTTCACATCATTAAACTGCCCCTGAAGTTACATATAGCATCTACCCATAACAATACATATATAGTGAATGGGAGCGGTAGCGAGAGGAATACTGTCATCGGCTGAACAAAACTAGCACTGTACACACAGCATCATTCTGATCTGTGGCGAGGGGAGGACAAGTGACCAGCACTCTGCTGTGTACTCCTCCATAGCAATGCACAACAGTTGTTCCAGATCAGTCATATATCCATCCAACCACATCAGGGGATTGCTGTAAACATGTCAGATTTTGCCAATAATGAGCATAACCTGTTTTATCTGATGTGTGTACAAAGCTTAAAGTGTTGTCTGAAGCTCCCTTTGTGGACCATAAAACAGACTCCATGCCATATGGATAAGTAGAGTCCTTCTTGCCCTAGGTTGCTTTTCTATAGATTCAGTCCATCTCCACAAACAGAACCACCACACATACAGACCCGCAAGCTGCAATAAATCTAATACTTGTGATGGGATGAGATATGAATAAAGAAAGCCTTGCATATGTGCAATTTCAGCAAGATATAAAATCATCCAAGAGAGGGAATACAGTGTAGTTAATTGCTTTCTGTAAAATTATATAAAAATATTTAGTGCATAATATATAAATAATACCTATTTGAGAAGTGGTTTCATTTGGGATAGGAAAATGGGATCATGGGAGAGAAATTGACTTCCCTTATTGATCAGGAATACCCCATACAATACACTGAGGGGTCTCCCAACCTGCAGATTACTCTCTTTACTCCCCCTTACCTCCCAATACTATCTCCAGTTCAAATTTTTCATTTTAGATGGATTTGTAAATAAAGATTCAGCGTTATACTATATTATTATTATTTCCTTTTTAGCCAATTCAGAATTCTTGTGTTATCTTGTGCTGACCTCTGCTATCACTATGTACACAGGGCATGGAGAGCTGACAATCTTCTCTGACTTTTAAAGACCTTCAATAAAGTTCACACTGACAATTAGAAGTCATTGAAGACACTTCACTTTTCAAGGTCTTTAAACAAAGGGCGTTCACCTAATAATATGGGAAATGTATTCACGCCGAGTGCCTGCACCTACAACCTATAAAACAACAATAAGACATTGACACGTCATAAATATACATGGGATAACGTTGAGGCTCTTTGTATTATATGCCATGGTGAAGAAAAATAAATTTAATTACATGAAGACTCAATTCTTGCAGGCAGCACACACACCTTTGACCTGACTTTTGTTTTATTTTTAGGCAATACAGCTTGGTCACCTCCCCAACCCCTGCCTTTCATTGGACAGCAGGCAAAAACAAATGGATGATGTTGTCTTACTGCTCTCTTTTTATTATTTTTTCTATAGATACTAGATTTGTTTTATAAATAAATACATATTTCATGCAAGATATGGGATACCCAGAGCACTGTGGGTTAGTTGGCACAGCACCACAGAGTCCTGCTATAATACCTTATGAAATTACCATTGTGAACTATAGTGCCATCTGCTGGCTTTACATTTAGTTGCCTTAAAATGTTTTACATTTTGCATACTTTTGATTATTATTAATTATTATTATTATTATTAATAAACAGGATTTATATAGCTCCAACATATTTTGCAGTGCTGTACATTAAATAGAGGTTGCAAATGACAGACAAATACAGACAGTGATACAGGAGGAGAGAACCGTGCCCCAAAGAGCTTACAATCTAGTAGGTGGGGGAATTTACACGCAATAGGATGGGAGATATGTAGTGGTGATGGAATTAGTGATGGTTTCAAAAGATAGAAGAAGACAGGTAGGCAAGTTTGAAAAAATGGGTTATGAGTGCACTTTTAAACAAGCAGGAAGTAGAAGCAAGCGTAATAGGACGAGGAAGACCATTCCAGAGAGTTGGGGCAGCTCTAGAGAAGTCTTGTATCCGTGCATGTGATGAGGTTATGAGTAAGTGATCAGTACAGGGGTCAGCAAACTCCGTCCTTTAGGCCAGATTGAAGGCAAAACACAGGAGCTTGAATTTGATTCCAAGGTGAAATGGAAGCCAGTGTAGAGTTCTGCAAAGAGATGTAACGGAAGAGGAGGGGTTGGAAGGATGGATGAGTCTGGCTGCAGCATTCATAATATATTGTAGAGGAGAGAGCCGGGTTAGTGGAATACCAGCGAGAAGGATCTTACAGTAGTCCAGACAAGAGATGATAAGAGCTTGTACAAGGAGTTTGTTGGTCTCGGGACAGGTAGGGGCGGATTTTGGAGATGTTGCCTAGGTGAAAGTGACAGGACCTGGAAATGTTCTGAATATGGGGGGTAAATGAGAGGGCTGAGTCAAAGGTGACACCAAGACAACGTGCCTGAGGGGAGGGCCGAATAACAGTGTTGTTAACAGTTAGATATATGTCAGGGGGCGATTTGGAATTTGAGGGGGGGATGATGATGAGTTTTGTTTTATCCAGGTTGAGTTTCAGGAATCGGTCAGACATCCATGATGAGATGGCGGACAGGCAGCATCAATTGACCTTATCCAGGACGGAGGGAGACAGGTCAGGGCTGGACAGATAAATTTGTGTCATCAGCATACAGATGGTACTGTAAGCCAAAGAAGGATATGAGACTACGGAGAGAGGAGGTGTACAGATAAAAGAGAACCAGTCCACGGACTGAACCTTGGGGAACACCAACAGGGAGGAGAGTGGGCGAGGAGGAATTACCATTGAAAGAAACTTGAAAGGAGCGGTCAGACAGATAGGAAGCAAACCAAGAGAGAGCAGTGTCACTGATACCAATGGAGTGCATGATTTGTATTAGAAGGGGGTGATCAATGGTGTCAAAAGCGGAGGAAAGATCAAGAAGAAGGAGCAGGGAAAAGTTGCCTTGAGACTTAGCTCTGATGAGGTCATTGGCCACTTTAGTAAGGGCTGTTTCAGTGGAATAGGCAGCTCGAAAACCAGACTGGAGAGGGTCAAGGAGAGAGTTGGTGCTCGGTGAGTCACCATAAATGTGTACAAAGCACTACACATTCCTTTTCCTAAATTTTGTAGTCTCGCTTTCATAAATCTCTAACTCTAGTGTAAGCATACATACAAATCTGGGTCTGAGGTTTACATTTCTGGGCAGTGTTGCAGCATACTGCTAGAAACTGCAGCAGATTGCATTCTACCAGCATTCTGTCCTTTTGCAAGAATGACATATTATGTCATATAACATATTACACAGCGCTGTACATTAAAAAGGGATTGCAAATAACAGACACAAACAGTGACACAGGAGGAGAAGACCCTGCCCCAATAGGCTTACAATCTAGGAGGTGAGGGAAGCAGCATACAATAGGAGGGGAGATATGGATTGGTGGGAAGTACTGAGGGACAAAAGAAGACGGGTAGGCAAGTTTGAAAAGATGAGTTTTGAGTTCTCTTTTAAAGGAGCAGAAAGTAGTAGCAAGCCGAATAGAATGAGGAAGACCATTCCAGAGAGTCGCGGATGCTCTAGAAAAGTCTTGGAGCTGTGCATGTGACAAGGTTCTGAGTGAGGAAGTCATTAGTAAATATCATTTAGCATGAAAACCAATCAAATGTCACCTTTTATTGTATGGACTACAGTTGGCTGAAATCTGATTGGCTGATGTGTGTTTTCATATATCATTACTGCACTTGGCACTATATTACTAAATATGAAAGTAGGTGCTTTTTCTGTAACTGATGTCTTCTTGCAGCAGGTGTTCATCAAAGATATTAGAAATATATATATATATATATATATATATATATATATATATATACACATACATACACACACACACATATATATATATATTAGGATGTCTGCCCTCGGCTCAACTCATTTCTGGCCTTTACCCAGCATGCCAGCTGGAATCATTGTGGGCATAAATCTGAAGACAGCGACATGAATTACCCTTTCACCTTTGCCCCACGCAAATATTGTGGACATAAAAGGACCATTGTATGTTTTTATTTGCATTTTGTGCTGGTTTAAAAAGCATTTTTCTCTGTGATTTAAATTAAGAATGTCGGGGGCGAATCTCCCTTACAAGATGAGGTATAGAATATTTTATTTATTAATGATGAAATCCGAAATCACAGATAAATACACAGCTATGATGAATATATTAAAACCTTTTTACATGCAGAGGAATTTGCAAATCCTTGCAGCCAGTATGCAATTGCAGGCTTGCATGCCATTCAACATGGACTGGTCGGGGACCTTACATTTCTAATGCAGGTAGGTCACTCACCTGCCCAGAGCCTACTGGTGACCAGCGAAGGAGCAGCATATTTCTGTGTTTTCTCCTTTATCATAAGCATTTTAAGGATGGTAGCACAAAGAAATAGAGCTCTTATTCAGAGATGGACTGCATCTGGATCATCCAGCACTGCAATTATCAAAATAGAAATGTGATTGCCAGTCCTTAATATTAGTATAAAGAAAAAGAAAAAAGAAAGGGAAGATAGGTTTTTGGGCAAATTTTGTATAACTCTCAATTTCCCCTGAAGAAGCCCAGTAGGGCCAAATGCGTTGGATCTGAGTCTCTACAAAATCTGTCCAGTATGGTATCTCTTATGGTTATATGGACTATAAGATAATTTATACTACTAGGAAGTATCATGTACAGTACTTAGTCTCAAGTAAGCTCCACAAACTTTTGGAGCTGAAACTTATATCTTATATATTCTCCATGTTAGTATATTATACATTAAACATAGGAAAATACAATAAGTATTTATCAATACAAAATTGGCCCAAAAACCTCTTCTGCTCCTTTTTATTTCCTTTCCTTACTCGCAGATAGTCAGCTTTCTGGATTTAGGTGTATCCCAGGTGTGCCCCAGGTGTAGCCCCTGACATTACTGAATGACAGCACATGATAATATAGATGTAGCTCCATGGAAAATTTTCAAAGATGGGAAACATGAAACAGAAGATAGGATATAGGCATGTTACAAGAGATGACCAGTGGAGACATGCCAGAGGAGCTGGAGACGAGATTGTCAATGATCAGCTTCTTAACAAAACAGCATATCCATATAGGTGTTACTTTCTTTTAAAATGATTTGCTCCACAATAAATATTATGTCAACAAGATCCAATATAGAAGATCAGATGAAAAAAATTAAAGCAGGTTTCAGTAACAGATCCAATAGCCAAAATACTTCTTTTTTTAATAACTTCAGTATACAGAGGACACAGTTGGTGTGTATCAGGAAATCTTATTCCTTGGTTATCCTCCCCTGCATCAATAGCAGAACTTCTCACACCAGCTATAGACTATCCACAGGGCTTCTTACGTCAGCAGTCAGTCTCATCCCCACGGGGGGCGTTGGGTACAGGTCACATAGTGCTTGGTATTTGCACCAGGAATGCTTTCTGTAGTTAATTGCAAGCACTGGAAACACAGCCTAAACTTCATATGTAACCATCCTGTCAACTAACATGGACTCCGTGGAACTGAACGTAAATTGTCTCTTCTTGTATCTTTCCATGTTATTCATATTTTCATAAACATATCCGCAGCTGTTCCCTTTTTGGTGTTTTCCTGACATTCGGAGAGTTATTTATATGATACCATAAAAATATGCAAAGGTCATAACTAAGAATATGATGTGCAGGAACACACGTACAAAGACACATTGATAAACCAAACTATTAGTAGGAAGTGCATAACAAACTACTCACAAACATTTTATCCATTCACTAATGTAAAATGAATAATACTTCAGCAGCATCAGAATCAGATTAATAATAGAACACAACATTGCCTTCTATGATCAGTAACATTGGATAGGTGCAGTTTTTGAATCAGGTGCCCCGGTAGAGGAGGCAATATATACAAGAATATGTATTCTTTTTCCTTTTATACACATGCTTGTGGTGCCAGGTGCATCATTTGTGTCTTACAAATACAGTTACACTATAACTGATACATTTTATATTTTGCTGTTATTCATCATTGGTAGCCCATTCAAATGATTGTGTTAATGGCTACACCAGACTTTCTGAATGCAGCCTTAAAGGCTTACCAAATTTTACGTGATGGTTGCACACATTCTGGTGTGTAAGTGAATCAGAAATTGTTCTCTTTAAAAATTGGACCCCTGAAGATAATAAAATTGCAGGTCAATGCTAAATGTAATCAAAGGTGGGGATAGGCAGGGTTTGTGTGTACGATATTTGCTTATCCTGGAGATCAGCTTTAGGTTTCTCTATTCTGCTTATTTTTCTAAAACTGGTGCATTATCCATAATCCTTTACAGACCACTATGAATCCTTCACATCGGCCATTATCCCAATATCCACAACCTACACAGTAGGACTGAGTTATGTAGGAACCAATAAAAAATGTGTTCTTTGATCGTGGAAGGAAACCAGTGGACTTGAAAGAAACCTATGCCATAACATACACACTTCATGCAGAAAACAGCAGCACCGGAGGGTCAAAACCAGGCCCGAGCACTTCAAAGAAGACATATCAGCCTCTTCTGTGCCATGCTGCTACCATAATACCATATTATAATGTGCTTTAGGTTATGTATTAATAATAAAAATATAGAATCGCACAAACATAGATAGAACTACACACAGCCACACACGTGCAATGAGATTCCAACCACAGACTGCAGTCCAGTCCATGTCACTGGCCACCTCTCATAACAACCCAACGCACACCATGCTGGCATTAAAGACAACAGACGCCTTGTTTAACTATTTTGCCGTTTAATCTGAACATTTTTTTTCTCCCAATCGCTTGTGGAAAAAAATCAGCATGTACTTCTTTAAAAACATTTCCATCTTTTTTTTTCTTTTTTTTATCCTTTTTAATACAAGACAACTCAGCAAATAATAAACTTAATGGAGAGAAGACTGATGAAGATAGGGAGCAGGGGACTGTGCACATCACCGAGCTCCCCCAGGGATGGGCCATCTAAAACCTGAATGTGGGTGTAGGAATCACTGTGCTGCTATGTGTCTTGGTAGAGGAACCATGAGAAATGATGTCCTTGTGTCTAGATGACGTGACTCTTGTGTGGTACTCTAAAGACCCTGCAGGAGATTTTCTAAGAATGAAATTGTCTAAGGTAACCCAGCTCCTGAGTCCCTTATTGCCATGGCAGTACTGGCCCCTGGTTATTAAAGAGGAACTCCAGTTAGCACCATTACAGACTAACAAGCTCATGTGGCAAGCTTCTCTTTCAATTACAAAAAAAAAAAAAATATTGGGTAGTACAGCAAAAATTAGCTGCATGCCCCCATTATTCTTCAGAATTCTGCTGACGATAATGCATCAAAGACATGTCGAATATGTGACAAAAAGCTTCATACCCATATGAAAATGGTTTAATACATGCATTATTAAGCAAATTGTTAATTTGTCCTGGAACCAAGTTCACATCTGTGTATACAAATGTAGCAGACAATAGGCTGCCTGACACCAAGTTGTTTTTTTTTTTGTTTGTTTTTTTTTTTGGGGGGGGGGGTTGGGGGTATTGCTTTCTGCAATAGTTTTTTACACTTATAATGTCAGTCTGAATTTTTTTAAAAATCCAGGCCTGAAGCAAATGACATTGTGTGCACTTCATCCACCTGGATGCTGCAGGTTCCCGACTTCTGAGCTACACCATGCCAAATACCACTTTCACTGGTCAGAGCAATGGCAATGGGACTGGCTTAGTCCAAAAGTCAGATCCAAGCAAAATCATGATCTAGTATTGTAACATTTTGATCATTGTGTGGCCATGTTTCCATCACTTTGCCCACAATTTTTGGTATTTGAAACTCAACTTGTCAAGTCAAGGCTTACAAGCTCAATCAAAATTTGAGAAGTCTCTTTACTGCCGCACATACCACCCATGGCCAATTGCTGTTAGGCTGAAATTAGTACCCTAGCTTGGAGTTCTCCTTTATTGGGTAGCCTAGTAAAAAAAAAAATGCCATATAAAGTTTACAACTTTGTGTCACCACAAGCCCTTGTAGTATAAAGGTTTCCTCTGTAGTTAGCCCTAATATGACCCCCCCAAACACCATGGATGTGCCCTGACAGAGGGAGGTGTAGGGGTGAACAGGAGTGTGCAAGGTTTATTACAACCCCTTTAAAAATGAAAATAAATTAAAGTCTTAGATACAACAATTAGTGCTTGCGAGACCAGCTGTGTACTGCCACCTCTCCACCCGCAGTACATTCTGTGCATGCAGAGCTGCCCAGTTACAGCAGAGCCACCCACGGCAGTGCAATCAGTGAATTGTCACCCATGACAGAGAGTTCAGTGCAATGCTCCTCTAGTGCCGCCCTCTGCAGTGGAGGGGATCATACCCCAGGCAGTCTGGTAAAATAACATGTGCAGTACACGGCAGAGGGCAGCTTGTCCATTTGCAGTCACCGTACATTCCATGTCTAGTGTGTTGGGCTACTAACATCTGCAGACGTCGGGAAAACCAGGCTCTGGATTTCACAGACAGTGAGGTGGCATGAGGATGCAATTTAGACCAGCGCTTTCCCAATATAATCTAAAAGAAGTTTGTGCTTATAGAAACATCCCACCATTGCCAAGCCCTATTCTGAAAAAGCTAGCTGCTTGGCTGTCATGCTGATCCAATGGCTTTAATTCCTCGAACAAACATGCAGATCAGGAATTCTGACTTCACTGGAGAAGTGAAAAGATCAACATGAAACAGTCAAGGAACCAGTACTTTTAGTGCAAAGTCAGCAAAAGCAGTCTATGTATTTTTTTAGTAATATATAAAACTATTGAACTGAAATCATCTAAAGGGGACATAGCCTCTAATCTTATTTTAGGTTCTGCACCTATTACTGCTAGCTAAATGCATAGCTGCAAACCAATTACTACTTCTAAATGACACAGAACTGGAGACCCTGAAGATTGGGGCCAGAATGTGGACCCCCTTCCCTATTTGACCAGAATGTGCATCCTCCTCCCTATTTGACCTAATCTATCAGCACTTTTGCTGCTCTGCCTGCTAAACTTGCATAGGGTCATATAACAGTATTTATAAAAAAGTGACATTTCCATGATCAAACTTTCAAAGATTATTTCTAGAAAGTGGTTGTCCATTTTTCATTTAAAAAGAAGTCATAAGACATAATTAGATGGAGGAGATAAAGAACAGACACCACTCTATAAAAAGGAAAGGCAGCCATAAACTGAACTAGAATAAGCTTACGTGTCATTTCTTTATTCTGAATCCTTCTCCTTCAGTGCAGTTTAGAAAAATTTAGTATAACATCTAAAGAAATGTAAATCCATAGTATAATGATATCCCTGTGCAGTTTCTTCTAGGGCTGCACTATACATACACATAATTAATGATTTTTGTTTTAATGCTAGGAAAATTGAAATTGTTGGTGTGAACAGCATCTATGTGCTACCATATACAAATGCCCAATAAAAAACACCATGAGCCTGGCTTCACTACAGTTGGTCAAGCCTGGTTAGCACCAAAACCTGCTGTCACTTTTCCTGATCCATGCAGCAATAGCCCATGTGGGCAAGTCTGTTCCTGGGTGCAGTGCAGGTGGCTCTGTGGCAGGTAACAAGGGGGGCAGATCCACAGCTGGCCCTTGTAATATGGTAAATATTGCAGCTATAGCTGCCAAACAACCCTACATTAAAAAACAGGGTTTTTATAATACACATGTATAAATATATATATATAGAACGCAAATGACATTTACAAAGAGAATACAAACCGCGGGACAGACTTTTTCAGTGTGTGTGTCTGTGTGTGCTCACAACTTTCATTCTGTCTGTGTAAATCTGTGTTCCCTGCATTGACTTGTCCCCGTTTTCTACATTTATCTGCAGTATGGTGTTTTTGGAGCTTTTGCACATATTAGATGACCTAGTATTCTGAACTGTAACCTTTAATATGGTACTCAATGTATGAATGCAAAGCAGAATGTACGCATGTAGACCACTACAAAACCTGATCCTGTAGGTGTGTGGGGCAATATGTATGTCATATAGGTGTTTGAGGGACTATGGAAATAGGTGTGTGTATGTGGGGCAATATGTATCCTGTATAAGGTGTGTGAGGGACTGTGTATAGGTATGTGTGCGAGGCAATATGTATCCTGTACAGGTATGAAGGGTAGGACTTGAATTTGTAAAAATGGACCCAACATGTGCAGGAAGCACTGTACATAGTAATACAAAGCCAAGTATATACTATCAAATATTGTTGCCTGAAACAATCACTGAGGACTCAGTTCAGTAACAAATTTAGTTTCAAATTCAGGCTGTCTGGATCTCAGACAAGTAGCCTGTTCTGTTCAGTGGAGAGAAGAGAGGGCAGTGCAAGCGTGGGGAACCCTGATGTTGAGAGTGTAATTAACAGAGGTGCCGGTTCTTAGTAATTCAATATGTCTGATCACCAACAACCTACTGCATGATATTTGGAGACACCTAAGCAGGCAAGATTTTTGCCCCAGATGATCAGAAATGATCATTTCAGGTGACGCAAATCTAGTGTGTGTACAAAACTTTACCAATATGTGAACTGGTGTGGAGCTAAAGTAATCCCACTTTTGTGTACAGCAAGAGGAATTTCTGTATGAATGTCAGTATGATTCCCAGGTGTACAGCACTATATATTCATAGGTACTTTAGGCATGTATAGATCTCATAAATAAAGCTGCAATGATGGCCTGTAGAGGTATGAAAGCACAGTAGTAGGAATCTTGTTTCATCTGCAAATTATTTGTGTAACTATTTCCTGGGTATATGGCAGTGTTGGATTCAGGTGTACAGCAGTTTGGCTTCACGGTAAACAAATATGTGTAGAGTGAAGCCTCTATGTATGTAGAGCAGAGTTTGGCTCCATATTTTCTGTGTGTGTTTGTGCATGCCATTTACAAATCATTTATATAGGACTGTGGGTCCATGTTTATAAAGTCTGTGTACATGTATATATGCACAGTACAGGTCCTAGAGATACAGAAGTATAGATCCCCTTTGTGTATAGAGCAACATATAGCCTTGTATATTTGTGTGCAGCAGGAGGGATCAACATTAAGAGTTGACAGGCAGGGTATGTGTGCACAGCTGTATGGAACAGTAAGGAGTGTATACAGTCATTTGGATAACCCATAGAGGTATGTGTTTACAGCTGTAAGAACAATAGGTATGTACAGCCAAGTGGCTATTACATAGGGGTATGTGTGTACAGCTGAATGGATAAGCAATAAGTGTATGCAGCCGTATAAATACTCTATAAAGACATGTGTGTACAACTGTATATGCAATGCAATGAGTGTGCACAGCCATATAGATAACCTATTGGGGGGGGGGGGTATCTGTGTATACCTGAATGGTGCAACAATGATTGTCTACAGCCATATGGTTAACCTATAGAGGCAAGTGTGTACAGCCATATGGATAACCCAAAGGGGTGGGTTTGCAGCTGTAACAGTCAGCAACTGGCATGGACAGCCAAATGGATAACCCATAAGGGCCAATGTATACAGCTGTGTGATTCAGCATTGAGGGTATAGAAGGGAATAGATAACCTATAGGGGTGTAGGGATCACCATCAATTGTGTACAGCCATATGGATAACTCATGAGATCTGTGTGCAGCGGCAGCGAACTGCATCAAGTAAGTCATGCAGCCATGTGTGTACAGCTGTATGTATAACCCATAGGGGTAAATGTGTATAGCTGAAAGGGTGAATAATGAGTATGTGAAATGTGTACAGCTGCATGCTCATATGCTTATTTCAGGAAGGGTCTTGTGTATGTCAGTTTGTGTAGAACAGTATGGAGTCAGAAATTGTGTCTTTTGCTTGGATTGAGAGTCCCGCCCTCGAGCACACATGATTGGTGGATGTAATGGGAAAATGGCGCAAAGCTTCAGGGTGTCACTGCTGGGTTTTGTTACTGTTCTTATCCGTGGAGTTTAGATTGATGTCCTGGGGGGTAGAGGGGCGGCGTGGGGGCATGCGCTCATTGATTCGATCCAGACCTCGTGCTTCTTCAAAGCTGCGGATCTTGTGCTGTGGAGAGAAGCCTCGGACTGCTGTGGGGAGAACAAAATAGTGTTCCAGGAAAAACAAGGGTAAGTAACATGAGAAAACAGCAGTTGCATCCTCATTTATGCTGTGCGATATGTTGCAGTAGCACAGAAATCACTATTTTAATAAACATAATATTATTATTCTTATTACACAATATTTTTATAGTGCCAACATATTACGCAGCCCTGTACAAAGTCCATGACAGTCTTGGAACAAGTATTTCCAGAATAGGTCAACCATGGCTGCTTTTACATCAATCCGGTCTTTCTTTAAATAAAAACTTTTAATAGGATAAATACAGAAGCTGCCATTGCTACTTTTGATTCTGCAAATGCTAATTTGGACTGGACTGTCACATTCACTCTATTTCCTTAAACTCTGTGTCCTTTACCTGGAACATGCAATTATTATTGTCAGACTTAACAAAAGCATGCATGCTTGTTCCTGGAAATTGACTAAAATTCTCCTAAAACAAATTGGTCACAGTACTAATCAAACATCTGAAATCCTTATAAGGGCAATGGCAGTGTAAGTTCAGGAAAAAGACACAGCTCCCCCTTGTGTCAGTTTGACTAACTACAGAAACTACAGAAACAATGAACAACAATAAGTAGAACTCATTTTTTTAAGCACATACAGTATATGAGAAATATAGTCTCTCACCTTCCTGGGCTTCAACTGTGGCTGCAAAGGAAACACAAACAGAACAATGTTAAAACCAAATTAGACCTGCAGATAATACCCAAGCTATGTTCATAGCAGTGTTTGAAATAGGAGCTGGTTGCAATGGCCTGCAAAAATTAGTAAATATCTGACCCACACCTGAATATAGAGTTCAAGAAAGAAGCTGTCAAACAAGGAACACAATGGACACACTTGTACTGCCTAACTAAAACTTCATTCAAGTTTATCTTTCTTGTATCCTAATATTGTTGTATGTTTTTAACTTCCTCTTATACATAACTTTGACCTAACCTTTTTATTACCTTTCACTTTTTGGTGGGATTAGAGTCATTTGTTCCTAGGTCTCTATATTTGCTATGACCACTCCTCACCCTAATTCAAGGGGTACAATAGGCAATATCACCCAATCAAAAAAAACAAAAACAAAATGTCAGTACAACAAACTGAGCTAGATTCCATCTATTGCTAAAATAGTGTTTTTTAGGTGGATTCAATCTTTAAATAAAATGCATGAGCGACCTGTGATCTGGTTACATTTTTAGGTACTCACAAACTTTGCCTAAATCTCTTAGGATTACTTAATCTAAATGTTAAGCCAAAACTAGCTTGGAAGATATGGTCCAGAGAAATACACAAAGGTTAATAAAGTCAGTGTCAATGCAAAATATAGATTAAAAAAAAATCAGTACAGCTGTGAAATACAGATCCATTTTCCCTAAATGTTTCCCATTTTAAAATGCTGCAAGTAGAGAAGAAATACCATAACTTTCTGAAGTGAAGAAAAAATGCTGCCCCTGCTGCACTGAACTCCTGAACTGTGTTGTCAGCCCAACCTGGGTTCTTCCCTGCTGTACAATCCCCTTCTCATTCTATAATAATAGAAAGTTGTTCTGTAGTCCAGAAGAAAACAACTTTTCTGGTCACTGGCACCACTGATACCTTTCATACTTTACTACTGGGCAGTCACTGTGACTTCCATCCAATAAAAGGTCATTTATGTGCAAAAATCAACACCTACGAAGTTTGGCTTGTAACTGAATTATAGCATTCAAGATTGTATGTCTTGCAAAGCTCTAGGAGATCAAAGATAATATACAACAATCTGAAGGTGTCTACTAATTAAGAAAATTAACAAATTATAAAAAGTTTCCCTCAAATTACATACATTACAAAACAAAAAAACCAATGCAACACCACAGAACATTCCACCTTCAGCGGATCTTTGCTGAGACTTGTATGATCAGGAATGAGAACAAAGAGTCTCTGTACAATTTTTCCATACAAAGTCATCACTACATAGAACAGAAAGCACCCAGAGAAATACATTGTTGTAAGCTAAAGAAAGGCTTAAAGCCTTCACTATGTCAGAAATGCCCTCTGACAGACAACAGAGCTAAAAAAAAACATGAAAACACTTAAAGAGTCAGACACGAAAAATGCCTGGCTACTGCATAGATCAGGACAGGGAGAGGTTGGCAATGGTCCTTTGTGTGGCCAGACTGAGCAATGATCTGATATTTATGTGGCAGCCCAAGCCTTTAGCTTCTTCCTCCATAGGTGCAATAACACAAGAATTCTGGTGTAAAACTGAAGCTGAGCCAGAGGAGATCCCCAACTGACTGGATAGTGCACGCACCACTGCTTACTGATGTATATGACTAGCTTAGAGGGCAGTGATAATGCCATGTTATCCGATTAAAACTCTGGATCACCAGGAGGATCACAAATGTTGCAGGCAGCAGCAAGGAAAGGAAAAAAGCAATGAGCAGTTATTCCTTCAAAAATGAAAAATGTAGACGGCATATTTATAAAGAGTTTACCCCTTTTAACTAGCAACTGCTGAAAAAAGTACCCTAGTTTTATAAATTGTAATTTTTAACATTTGCTGATTTTCTTATTTATTAAGTGGTTGTTTAGCATTGACTACAGGTAGTCCCCAGGTTACATACGAGATGGGGACTGTAGGTTTGTTCTTAAGTTGAATTTGTACATAAGTCAGAACAGGTACATTATTTTAATAAATGCAATTAGGACAGATATTAAACAACTGCAGAGTTTGCCTTGGTCAATGAAGAATTACAAGAGCTTGCAGAAAAGCTCAGTCCCAGCTATGTTTGGCAAAAGTTTTCTTCTGCAAGTCATGCAATCACCCCCTCCCTCCTCCAAGCCTCTGTCCTGCACATGATTGAGCAGGGATGTCCCGTTTGTGTCTAGGAATCATCTGTATGTTGGATGTCCTTAACCTGGTGACTACCTGTAGTTTCAAAGCAGGCTAGTGTTTATTTTAAACTCCCTTTTGGTGTATTATCATTAATTGATTGCAAGGGGATAGTGCTTTATGTAAATCCATGCCCAAAACAGACATTGTGGCCAAACGTTCCCATGTAAGTCTAGTGTACCCTAGAAGCTGCTTACTGCTACAACATCAAAAGTGGAAATCAATACTTTATTCAGGTAAAACTGAACTTTTGCTTGCTATTTTACAGGTACTATAGTACTACTCACAATTCTTAGAAACCCATTTATGAGGGAACACAAACTGTTCCCATTTCATAAAATGCAGGATACTAAAATGGGACAGGTGTTTCAAAAAGTGAAAAATATAAGTGGAAACCACATAGATTGAACACATTGATAGTCCCTGATAACTGCTTGCTTAATGCTTGTTCTGGCTCTGTTTCCTAAAATCACTTATTATCCAAACAAGCTAGTATTTTTAAAAAGAGCAAGCGTACTTAACGTGGAACTAATATCCCACTTTGAACAATTCAGGCAGTTGGTTATTGCTGAAAGGGACAGTCGATGGCTAATATGGCTTGGCATCTTGCTAATATCAACGCTACAGACTCCTCTTCTCTATTCTAAAAAGACCATGGTACTGGACTGCCAAGAGGAAGTTTTCACATCACAAAGACAAGGACATACCCACCTGAAGGATCCTGCTGCCACTTGACTGTGGCTTAGGTTAAATAAAATTTGGTTGGCTGACAGATAAGTATATTGTTCTTTTACATAAGTGCATAGAGGGAAAGGATTTTTAATTTTTTATTTTGGTATTTCCACCTTATTTTGATTTTTTATCACTCCAAATTTTTATATTTGCAGTTTATTGTCATTACAAGAGACGGACTACCCTCTTATGTGGCAGTATTTTATAGTGAAAGGTTCTTTTATTGCAGACATCTAGGGTTCATATATCTGAGGACAGAAAGTCTTTGATTTAAATCACTCTGAACCATAAGTAAAAAGAAATGACAGAATTATCTGCTCTTTTCTGTTGAATGCTGCTGAAGTCTAGAAAGCAGCAAATGGCTTAAAGCTACATTTACACTTCTGCTGTGCGTTGCATTAAAGTAAGTGCTTTAGGGACTCTTCATGTGATAATCATTTTCTTATTCTTTCATTAATGTGCTTATGGCAGCTATTAAAAATAAACAGACTGGGAGCACACTGCACATTACAGGATACAGCAGTTGTTACCATGGATTGTGATGCACAGCCACTCAAAACTTAATGAAAAAAGCTAAGATATGCAACTTCATCAGTGGCCAGGTGTATTTAAATATATTATATATATAATCTGTAAAGATTAGTGCTCTAAACCTCATACCTATGTATAGATTGAATAACAGTTTAAAAAATAAATTCCAATATTCGCATTACATCCATGTAGTTATTAGTTGTCCTTAATGCAGAAGCCACAATCTTACCAATTTTTCAGGAGACAGGTCTACTTTATATATGAATCATTTATGTCTTACAGAGGGAAGATTGCGCTGCTATGAGCACTCAATGTGGTTTGCAAAAGACTACTTTTACTTCCTCAGAAGTACAATAAGCACATTAGTAATATGCCTCACAGTGATGGAGTGTATAAAATGTATTAAAGAAGATGAAGCAGCAAATACCAAGCAGGGATCCAGTATGTATAAAACTTACTAGAGCAATAATGGGATAAGATAAGACGACCTGCGCTTATCTTAGATTTCCACTGGTCAGCGCTTACTGTCAAGTCAAAGGTTTATGCTAGCCAGCATTTATTATTGTTGCATGGAGATCCACTAGCCCCTTGAGAGTTGAGCACTCCGATTCCTGATCTGAACCGCTACATATGATTGATGCAAATGGAGATCAGGTCTGTACTTGGCCTGCATATATAGTAAAAGCTCCAGAAAAAACAGCAAAATAGCTTCTAGTCTTAGCTTTTTTGAAGAAAGAAGCTCCAAAACCTGATATACGCAAACCGCTGACAGCCCTCTATGTTACTTTAGAAGGGGCTTAGAAACCTTTTTGGGTTCATGGAAAGCATCTTCATTACTGTTTGAGCCTGTACATATTAAATATGAACTTTAATTAAAAAAAACAACTGCTGTCAATCCAGAAAGCAGTGAAAAGCACTAGATATGGACAGATGCTGACTGACAGGCAACTGGACAATACTGATAACTGCATCCTTGCAAAGTTTTGACTCAGCGGAAGGCATATTACTAAGAGAGGACCATCACACATATAGAATGAGTAGATGCTTTTTGCTGTTGTACTATTTGAGATTTTTTATTTAAGGACAGCGACATGTTTCAAAATATATGTTTGCCTGCATCCCTCTGTGTATTCATAGGATATAACACAAAGCTTGTTGGGATTCAGTTCTTACCGCTTTCCAGGGTCTGCCTTCCACCAGATAGGACCCCTTGGGGTAGTGTTCCTGTGGGTGTCAGTCCTTTTAGCGTCAGTACACTCTCACTCTCCTCCCTGTGGAACAGAAAGGTAAAAGTCAAACTAGAGACACCACTATCATTTACAAAACTATCTGATCTGAATGTACATTTGAAGCCAGGTACTTATATATGAACACTTTCATCTATTACTACTGGAAACCCCACACTGTGAAAAGAGTTAATCAGAGGAGGAAGAAAGAGGTTGACACACCATAGTCCTGACATTCTGCTGAGGACAACTGCTTCTACGGAAATAGTCCGCTGAAATGAAGCCATTACAGGTAGGATATGATAAGATATCAGACCCTTTTTTAAACTATAACTCAAAACTTATTTACTCCTCTAAAACTAACAACTACTTTTCAGTTGTTTATTCTAATATTTGGAGGGCATAACACCATCATTTGATCTGCTAACAAATGACATGACAAGTTTTTAGATCATTTGAGCAGCAAGAGGTTTTGTCCAGATGGGCACTAATAAACCTTCTAGTGCCATCTTTTCTAATGTTCTAAAGACACTGTTCCATGGATCTCAGCAACTGTTTACACCCTTTTGGAATTCTTAATTACTACAGAGTTCCCTTCCCAATCACGCATGTGCAATGAGATAGACAATCTACCCCCCCCCCCCCCCCCCCCCCAATCTACGTCACCTAATCTGGCACCTGAGCAGTGGAGCAAGGAAACCTCCCGATGGACAGAAGGATCTGCAGGATTAAAGATGTGTTTTTATTTTTTTATTTTTTTTAGTTTAGTTCCCATATAGGTAAAATTAACTCTTCAGAACTGAAAAAAAAGGAGAAAAAAAACTTCTTTTGCTTTTTGTACTCCTGAAACGCAAGTTTGAATGACTACTTATAAAGTTGCTCTTCACATCTGAAATAGACATATTATTCCTATTTGCTCTTGCCAGCACATCTCTGTTCAACCTCTGAAAAATAGATGAGCTCTCAGTGACCCCTCACATAAAATTGAATCTATGCACGGTTTTATTACATAAAAAACTGTGTGAGTAAGCATAGGCTTTACCAGCAAAGGGATCATAAAAAAGAAAAAAAATGCCATCACTCTTTTCTTCATCACATAATTTAATGTCTTCTTACACTATTTTTTTAAAGGCCATATGTACTTATTATTTTTGCATACTCCGCTCACAGGCACATCGGTGTGTTTTAATTCATATGATACGTAATAAGTTAGCAGTGTACTTGTTCTCGGGGATTAAAGTACATAACAGCTACATCACCTGAGCACAGAGAATACTCTCGCCATCTTTCCAATTGCTCGGATCTTATTTCGTATAATCTCTTTACGTACAGACGCACCACCTAAAGGAAACTAAAATGTTAATCTGATGCATAAAGAAACCAATGGGTTAATGTGAGAAAGCTGGATAAACTTTAACTATGTTGTTACTGGTTTAAGAGCACCCCTATGTGAAAATATAAACACACACCCTTTGCTTACTTAGGGATTTCTTCAAACTAGTATGAAATTCCTTTTCAGTGTGCTTGTGCAATAATACACATACCACACATCAGTAGTTAAAAATCAGACTTGTTTCACAGAGGCAAAAGAATGGGAAAATTATGAACTGAAGAGGGCTTGGTGAAGGAAGAATGCTAACAGTCAGCATTATCACTGCGGTCATGTTAAAAAGCAGTTAAACCAAGCAGCAACCAGAACACAGAACTGCAAGATTGCAGGTGGTGAAAATAGTAACCTTTTATACTATGCAGAGATATATAGACAAGACAATATGGTTTACAAGTGTATTGATATAGCAAGTCTACAATTGCATATACAGTGGCTGCAAGACACGGTGAACAACTGAGGAACACCAAAGGCACCTATGAGAATTGACTCTAAATGAACTTTTATTTTGGGGAAGATGTTGGTGGTTGGCTGGAGGCTGTCAGGCTGAATCTAACCTGGACATTTACAAATGCCAAACACCTCTAAAAGTAAAAAAGATGGGATACAGTAGCTTGCTTAGCATCCATGTCAGCTAAGAACAAGCCAAAACAGCAAGTAATTGCCAAAACTGCCAAGATATCTTGTTTTTGTAGGTAGTATGGTGAGAATGAGGTATACAGGATCCATCTTGTCTTACAGTTTAGGTTAAGCATAATGGTAGTGTAATGGTACCCCCACAATTAATGCCGCAGCCACTGGCCCTATGCATTCCTTTATAGATATTGGAGAGGTGTACACAAAGAGTTGCCACAGAATGTTTCATCATTTATTTATCACATTCATTTGGCTGCTAGTCTGGAGCTGTGAAAAAGCTCATGATTATACATTCAGATTCCGAACAGCACAATCTGCCACCTCTAGGAAGATGCTTCATAATTTTACAGCTATGTAAACAATATGCAGAGTAGTCAGAAGCAAGACAGCACAGCAAGAAGAGATGCAATGTAATATGGAAATGACAACACAAATCAAAGATCAGGTCTGATATTAATCTTACTTTCAAGCGTATCCTCTCCATCTGAGATTAGTTCATCATCTGAGCAGATACTAAGAATATTCACCAGCATCTCAGTGACTGGAAGAAAAAGTGTCAATAGTTAATTATTGGGGATGTGTCTATTTTGCCCTCAGCTAATTCTCTTGCATTTTCTAAAATGTACTAAAAAGGAAAAAGGTCAGCTGGAATCTTGTTGCTAAAAGGGCAACAAAATCATCAGTTCCAGTGTTCAACCTTTATTGTGACCCAACTCATTACCCTCTAAAAACAGCCGGGTGGTGTGCTGCGAGGGCTGAGGAGATCCCCACCACAAAAAAACAATCAAAGAACAATCTTTGTTTATGCTTTGCTGATAATATGCTGCTAGTGTCAAATGCTACAAATAAGAATAATAATAATAATGAATGCTATAGACAATTTAGAAATACTTGTTTACCTATGACATCTATAGTGTGTTATTTTTAAAACATTTAAAATGGGGAAAAAATGAAGTAACACAATTCAGCCTTGTATAAGCCGTTGTGTGAGCCATGGGCTCCCTTACATAAGCCCTGTGTTTTTCCCCTTTTTACAGGTTAAAGTATTTTGTTGGTTAAATTAGGCCATTTGCTCCTAAATGATCTTTTGTGTATTAATTCTGTTCACCAACAGATGGCACAACCCAGCAAAAAGTACTTTCATTGTTCACTGCCTGTTCCTCTGACCATCACTCTATTCAATATACTCTGCCTCTCAGACAATCACACTATACTCTGCTATAAAATCATCATTTTTTACACTTCAGGAATGTAGGATGACTGTACCCCTGGTACAAATGGTGGTGTCATTACTTATGTCATTACTTTACAGGCCTACAAGAGGAACCACAAGGTGTAGTGGGACCAGGGATCCCTCACACTCCAAAACGTTAAATGTAAACAGGCCATAATTGTGCAAAATCAAAGGTGCAGCAAAACAAGCAAGTATAAACCTTTCTTTTTTGGTGTTCTTTCACTTTTTTTTTTTTAACTAGGGGGGAAACTAGATTTACAAAACAGTATAACAGTTACATATTACACATTTTTTTTTTTATTGTCACCTAGAAAGACACAACTATTTACTATATATATATATATATATATATATATATATATATATCCATCTCAGTAATAAATGTGTCTCTCAGTGCAGTGTATTCTTTACCTTTCTCGCCAACAAAGGGCAAAGACCAAGTGAACACATCCATGAAGTTTGGCAGCCAGTAAGGATGTGGAGAGCAATTAAATTGACGGATGTTCATCACATTATTCTCATATTTGAGCACTGCGGCTGTGGGGAGGGAGAGAGAAGAAGAAAGAGATGATTTCACATACATCGCAAACGCCTACACAAACAAGCAGTGCTAGTAGCTGTTTCCAACATGCACAATGTTGGCTGCACCGATTTCAACCACACACACACACAAACACATAGTGACAACCCCAACTCCAGCCAAACAAAGACACGCTGGTATAATTACATTCAGCCACCTATGAGAAACAAACATACACTAAGCATTCTTTTATCTGATACAAAGAAACATTAAAGATCTGTGACAAGGAACCTATCAGTTTAATAATGGAACAGATAACTAGGCTGCTGTCTACAGCAATCTATCATATTTTAGATTTCACTATCTAACCAGAAATGAACCATAAATAAGCAACAACCTCTACTTTTCACATATCAACTCAACAAACTATATGCTCCATAGCTACCCCCACCCCCCCCCGCCCCCCTAGGTAAAGTTTGCCCCTGCAGGGTATTTCCTTTTGCTTTTTACAACTGGGTATAGGTGCAAAGCAAAGGCTAACATATAATGCTTGCCAATAGGAAATGTCAAGGAAAAGTGTATTCCTAACAAAAAATACATACTTTTTTTTTTTTTGCTTGAACCCCTTAAATTTTAATTTTGTTTTCTAAGATTCCCCCTTTTTATTAGTCTTGGTTCCCACTATCACTGGGACAGAATATAAAGGAAAATCTAAAATTTTTAAGTTGGCACTGGAACAGGAGGTGAGGGGAAATAGTCCAATAGAAGGAACAGTTTCATTGGCGACTGTCTAACGGGATTATCAATGTTTTTTCCAGTTTTAATAGTTTCATACAGTAAGTAAAGGTAAAAATTCTCAAAGGGGCCCTGAAAGCAGAAAAGAAAAACACGTATCCCAAACTCTATCCAGAAGCAAACATAATTTCAGATTACAATGCATAAATAGTAATCTAGCTTCTGCTGAACCTAACTGCATAGCTGTTACACCTCGCAGATTTATTTTGGGCTCCTAACTATAAACTGTGCACATGACCATGCATGTGTATCTGCACATGCCACAGCAGCGGGTACTGCCAAGCCTTGACAATGGCACTGTTCATTTGAACAGTCTGTGATAAACAGACATATGCACAATGAAAGTGCTGAGATGAATACACAGACTCCAGTCTGCCAAAAGCCGGTTTGATATACCTCCCTACACATCCACCTCTCAAACACAGACTTGTGCCTGTCTGAATGGGGTAAAAAAAAAAAGTCTTCTCGTTGGATCTACTCTGTTAGCAATTGCTTAATATTTTGATCATGAAAGAGTTAACCATCACGTTGACAGATCTTTTTTTCTAATCTAGTTCATCTAGAAATACCAGTAGGTAACTAAAAGGTTAGATTATCAGAATGATTTAAATTGATGAGATTTACATGCCAAATTCAGCTGGAAACAGTCGATCTCAGCACGGTCTGAAAACAAACTCTTCGAAAAGCATTTCAGCTAAACTACATTATGGTCAAGCCTGCTGGTCAGGTTAGAAAGCTTAGCACCCGGTGTGTCTTCACCCCAAATGTCATAGAATTCTACTATACACAAAGTCACTGGTCATGTTTATAAACCCCATGCTTTATATCTGTCCATAGATTATTAGGACCATATTATGTTTTTGTCCTTTAGGGAGGTTTTCTTTGTCTCCTAGCATATTTTTATTTTGATTCTGCCCAGTTTCCAAGTTTTGTTGGAAAGTGTGTTCTAACTTCAAAGGGAGTATAACAGAATCATGATCGGAACATTTACTTGTCAAGTAATATAAAAGGTGCAATGTCCTGTGTCTTCATAGACTGCAATGATTAAATTCAGATCATGTTCAGAAGTTACAGTGCCCTACAAGTTACTTAGTAAAGAACGGAACAAAAATTTAGACTTGATCTCTGGGGACAAACCTGAACTTTGCAAATATAACAGGGTTTTTTGTCACAAATCCAAGACAGTATCCTAGTGAAACTACAGATACACAAACAGAATAGAACATACGCTATATTAGGACAATGTTATATCTATATGGGACTGGTACGGGTGACGTCCCTGCAATGATTCCTCTGGGACACAGTCTTGCCAGGATACCCAGCAATTCTGGCTTTCCTTGCTGGGAATTAAGGAACTCCTGCACACCTGCACAGGAATTAGGTCATCCTGGCCCTGCCAATCAAGATGACAGAAGATCGTACCCAGGAAAAGCGAAGGGAAGTAAATATCAGCGCCCTGCGATGGAACTGAGACAGGGGAGTATAGTGGATTTAGTCCGCTTTAAGGTTGTTTTTACTAATAAGAAGCAAAGAAACATCCCAGCAATTATTTTTTTGCACTCCGTGAAGTTCTTACCCACTAGCTGCCATGTTTCTTCCTTTATAAAATAATAAAAGTAAACAAAGTTTATTGTTTAAAAGACCAGTGATCCTAGTCAGCCAGAAAGATAAATTCCCCTGTAATAGCCATTAGTTCTGGTTATTCAGTTTTTATTTTAGGTGGGATCCCTTCTTTGCATAAAACATGCACACAAGCCATATATCTCTCTAACCTTTGTTGTTGTATACATCAAGGTAATTCGGTGCAGAGAAAATGGTGATGAGAGAAGGGAAACCAGTTGTCTGACTCTTTCGCTACATCCGGTAGCTGCAGATTAAAAAAGAAGCATTATATACTTGTATGGTGTATAATGGACACCACCATGTAACTCTGCATCACTGTCCATGGAAAGAACAAAACTGATACGTTAATAAACCAAAGGATTGAAAAAAATCATTATACACATTGCCAGGTTCTGCAGCTGCACCTCTTATCTGTCCTTATTTATTGAACATCATCCAAAGGGGAAACCACAGTATGACGTGATGGCATATTTTCTGTGCTAGATAACAATGGAAAGGGAAAGGCATTACCCAGCATCCTGTGCTTCATGGGCCCGGATCACTGACAGGAGGTTGTTGTTCTGCAGGAATTCACAGACAGCAGGGTAGCTGAAACACAGACATGACATTAGTTCAAGATTAGAGAAATGAGCTCTGAAAAACAGTTTAAAACTTTATGAAGTACCAGGACAGTTACCTGTAGAAGTAGGAGCAGCCACGCACGGTGTTGTGGTTGTAACCCTCCGATAACTTTTCATTGCCATAATCCTCAGCAGGGTCAGACCATAACAGATCACACATAGGGCCGAAGGCTGGTGGTTCCTTGAATCTGTCTAACTGATGGGGTGTAGAGAAGGCAGACTTAGGATAATAAGGGAACATACCAGTCTGGTCCAAGTAGACATCTCCTAAGTTTCACAAAATTCTTTTTAACACCCCCCTTGTTCTGTAGCAAACAGAAGCAGCACTATGCTTACTAGCTTCAGCACTTACAGCAGGCTGGAGGTAAAAGAGGAAGGGAATCAGATTAAAGCAAAGTACACGGGCTAAATTATTTTTGCCTCCCTGTGATAGTCTTGGACAAATATCCCGACGTCGATTATCAGTCTATCCAGTCTTTAACTTGACACATGCACACATTCTAACGAGTGTTACACACACACCAGGACCATTAAACTCTCCGTTTTCCCTGGACAACCCAGACAGAGCACAGGCTTTTTTTCTGCTTAAAACAAGCACCAGTAAGAACATTAAGAACTATCCACTTAAGAAGGTCATTACAGGGGATTTTTTATTCTCAATGCTGGATTCTTTAAATCACATAAAAAACGCAGCAGGGATTGTACAGCTTACCTGGCTTTTGGGAGTTATAGGACCTGCTTCACACTGGACTTCCATGAGATCACATGCAGAAAGCTGGTCCAGTGGCATCTCAGTGGTATATTTTTAAACAAATACTGAATGCAGCATTTTACTTTTTTGGATAGGTAGATAAAGTCAAAGGGTAATAATGTGAACCTCACCTTTTTGATGTCATCCAGGCATCCAATTTCAGGAGAGAGACCTCCATGCACACATAGAAACTGCTGGTTGAGCAGAGCTGCCAGAAACAATTCAGTTTCCATAGAAAGTACAGAGGCAGACAGCGGCTGCAGCAAGCTAAACAGATGGGACCGGCAGACATGTGCTTCATACTGAAAGCAGCTGGATCTCAGCATTACAGATGGACATTGTGCAACAGATTGGATTCCTGCTTCAAAGAGCAACAGGAGGGACAGGGATTAAGTGCACAGCATGTGTACAGGTGGCAGCATTAGCTTCAGTGCTGGACAAGAATAGTCTGGCGTCATACACAGTATAAGAGAATAAACAGTGCAATAATAATGTTGCAGAACTCTTGATTTTATAAATATGCTTTTCATAGTTATTATTTTTACACAGTATTTATATAGTAGCAACATATTACACAGAGATGAATAAAGTCCATAGTCATGTCACTAACTGTCCCTCAAAGGGGCTCACAATCTGATGTCCCTATCATAGTCAAATGTCAATAACACAATCTAGGGCCAATTTGGGGGGAGCCAATTAACGTAACTGCATGTTTACAGGGAGAACCTGCAAACTCCATGCAGATAGTGCCCTGGCCGGAATTTGAACCTGGGACCTAGAACTGCAAAAGCAAGAGTGCTAACGTCTGAGCCACATTGCTGGCTTTTAATTGTATTTACATTGTTTTGTACAAAGAGCAGAGATATAAAGTTGAAGCTCTTTATACAATCTTAGCACTCTGCAAGCACCTACATATAACACATTTACATACTATATTCTGCCATATGTTTGCTATTTTGATGCCAAGTTGGGTTTGGTGGTCAGATGCTCTACATCTAGCCTGCGTTCCTTTTCTTCAGAAGAATTGTTTTTTTATCACATCCGTCTGACACCGGCATTATCATACAGCATCTATTTTGGTACTGTCCAACTGAGCAAGGCATTTAAAACAATGCAAAGAGCCATTTTAATGACCTTTCCCCCCTTCCATCCTATATACTTGGAATGTAGCATAGTTCTACAGACATATTTTCTTTATCCGAGAACATAAATACTCAACAGTCATGGCCGGCACACATACTTCCCAACCTTCTGAGATTAGAAAAAGTACAGTTTTAAGGCAAAATATACACATTTGCCACAGCCTTAGTTACCCCAACAATGATGAAGTACACAAACAGGCACAGATACAATGTTTAAGAAGGGATTTTGACATTGGGGAGGGACAAGACCTGTGTAAGTGTTACTTCTCCCCTGCCAGACCTGTGCAAGTAGATGGACAGAAATAAAAATGGTTCGGCAGATAAATAGCTTTCATCTGTGCATTTAGCAGTTTGCCCGAAGCTAAACTTTAAAGAAGTGATGTATTGTGACTTGTAACTTCAGTACTTCTTGTGAAAACACCAAAATACAAGGTCCCAACAACTATGTTGGAGGCTGCCAAGGCAGAACTAATCCCTGCTATACTGGCCTGTCCTCATTGCATTGCAGGGCGGCACCATGTTCTTCTTTCTTTTCTCCCTAAATATGATCTTCAGCCATCTTGATTGGCCGAGGCTGGGATGACATAACTCCTGCAGTTATGGAGTTATCGAAACTGGGATTGTCAGTATTGCAGCAGCTAAGCTTTTTTGACATTTTCACGGGGCGATCAGAGAGGTAAGATTGCTTTTTTGCAGAAGGGACAACGCCTGTCCCTTTCTGCAAAAATGCCCTGCCTGATCAAAATTCTTTTTTTTTCCTCAAAAATTTATATTTATGTTATATTGAAATGTATATCAATGTACCCTGATGTAAGGTTGAAAGTTTTGAAAGGTTTAAAATGCTAACTTTACTTTGAACTTTGCCATTTTGCTATGAAAACAAAAATGCTACCATATGATGATATCCTATGAACCTTTTTCAATTACATTTTTATTTTCCAGTGCAAATAAGGTAAAAAATCAAGTTGCAAAAAGTTCCAGGAAAGCTTGTATTTTCTGCTTAAAAAAAAAAATTAGTTCCATCTGTCCTGATGTCCTATCTGTCCTGTTCTACATCAGAGAGATTACAACATGTTAAAATAAAAAAATATTTTTTCTTTTAATTCTAATTCTTGGGAACTCTTCCAACGGAGAATGAATCTTGCTTACTACTTTGTAGCACAGTAGTCCTCAACCTTTTGGAGCCCAGGGTCCACTAAATGGACAGACTCTGTGCATGGGGAGCCATGTGTCACTCAAGTGGAAGAAACTTTCCCCCCAGAGAGACGTCATGATGCCAGAACCCACACACACTCTCCCTTCGCAGACCTGGGCCTGGGATGGCTCGATGCAACAACCCCCCTCCCCCCCCAGAGGGGTTCTTGTCCTGACCCTGCTGGGGGGTGCACCAGCCAGAGCCGCGGCCCACCTGTTAGATGGCCACTAGTGGGCCACAGACCAGGGGTTGGGGACCCCTTTTGTAGCATATTTGTTGGTGTGCACTCTCTCTGTCCCCATTTGTTTCACTTCGAGAGCAGTTTTATTTCTCACCTCCTCTAAACAATTTACCTATATTTACCCACACACACTCTCCCTTCGCAGTGCTGCAGAGTAGGCTTCTTAGGCAAGTCTAATTTTTTGGACATCAAAGTGAGTTTATACCTTGTATACCACAGGTTTGTTGCAATTTAATTTATTTTTTTTCTTTTGTAGTGGAAATTGGTGCCACAAAAGTGACAATGACAGCACAAGTTTTTTCACCAGAAAAAAAAAAAAAGGTGAAAGAGACTATGTAATGTTTTAAGGAATTTGTTATTATAATACAAGCTCATGATGCCACCATTACAAAAGTTTATTTAATTGAAAACTGATGTGAGAACTGGATCAGCATGAATCTCATTTCTTTTGGATCTTGTGGATGGTCAGATGCTTCATGTGGATGTCATTTTCCTGGGGAAGAGATGGCAGCTGGTTGCACATGTAAAGGCCTTGGAGGCTTAAAGGATCTGCCGCTAGCATCTTGCCAGATATCAGAGGACACCTTTAGAAGCCTTTCGTGTCCATTAGATGATTTGGTGGCAAAAAAGTATATATTCACTAGGAATATGCTATATGTCCCTAGAAAATTTGATCATTTAGAAACTGTTGTGTTATTTGTAGTTCATTTATATATTTTAATCCTAATATAATGTTTACAGGAAATATTACCCCCAAAAATATTTTGGTGGTGCAATGTCCACACAGGGAAAAACAAGGCATAATACAATCTGTACTCACATTCTTGCTTGAAGGTGAAATACTCTGTTAAGTGTCGGCACTCATGGTTCCCTCGTAGCAGAAACAGGGTTTTGGGGTGGATAATTTTCAGGCTCCAGAGGTAAAGTACACACTGAAAACATAAAAATCAATAACAAAAATCTTTAATGTAAGTAATACAATAACTTTACTACATTATTGGAATGAAAGAACATGGCTGAACATCCTGGGGATAACATACAACTGGAAAATCTAGATACGACACTCCACAATGATCTAACCTCTATACTGAAGTATCCTCGGTCCACGTAGTCTCCCAAGAAGAGGTAGCGTGTGGTGTGAGGAGAACCGCCAACCTCAAACAGCTTCATGAGGTCAAAGAACTGTCCATGGATATCCCCACACACTGCACGAGGAAAAAAGGATAAGACAAAGTGTGAAACGGGTTCTTAAGCCTTTGACTAAGACATAAGACATCTCTTGGGTTTCTTTTTGGTGTAGAAAGCTTCTTGTTAGATTATTGTTCCTTTTGTCGTTGGAAAGGAACATGAAAGATCCTTTCCACAAAAGACTGAAAGATTCATGAACGAGCGTTGTACATACAGCACTTGTTCTGCTCTATGAAGAGGGAAGGGTGGAGAACGAGTGAGCGGCATCCTGCTGCGCACTCTCCACTTCACTTGTATTGCAGTCCTTCTTTGCTCATGGATCCACCATGATGGATCCATGAACGACGTTTGACGCCGGCCGTACACATGTCAGATACGAGCCCAGAAACGATAATCGGACAAGAATCGTCTGACATGTGTACATAGCCCTAGTCATGACCCAGGAAAACAACAACAAACAAGAGAAAACTGTTCATATTTTTGAAAATGTGTTAGTCACATGTTAAGGTAAGGGCCATGGGTTGTGTCACAAATGTCTAGGTAAGTCACTATGAAAATTTCACATTGATAAAAATCAATCATTGATGATACTCCACCTACGAGTCCAACCAAAAGGTGAAAAAGATATGCCCAACTTGCCTGTAATGGGGGCCTCCACTTCAAGCATGGTTTTCTCATGTCGCAAAATGGCTGCTCCTTCTCGAATTATACGTAAAGCTACCTCTTCCTCCAGCCTACCCTCCTTGATCAGGTGATTCTTCAGCGTTTCCAGCTGAGGGCGGCCTTCCACAAACACCTCATTCATAGTCAGCCGCCGCGTGGGCGGAAAAGGGACGGCTGCAGAAAGAAAGAAAGCAATCATTATTTGACAGGAAGAAGAGTATTGACTATAAGACAATGCAGAAGGAAAAGCACAATTACTAGAAGGCAATAAACAAATTGCGTCAAGTTGGCGAATGAAAAAAAAAAAAAAAAAAAAAAAAAAAAAAAGAAGAGCACCTGTGTCATCCTAGGTCTGTCTACAGGAATGAGCTAGTAACACTGATGTGGTGGCACATGATTGCAATCAGTGTCATGGCTGCATGTCATTGTACTTTGGCAGCCACGATCCACATGTGGGTCAGTAACCTAGCACAGTCATACTGTCAGCCTCCTTTATGAGTCTTCTAGTGACATATGGCAGCACAACCAGGCAATCTACTGTATACATCAAGGTTATATAAGATTTAACAAAGTCTAGGAGCAAACAGACCTCTATGGGGAACATGTCAATTCATCTAGAACAAAGAAAACTCAAAACAGTTAGGTTTCCACCGGACACTGTATCTTATACAAAAGTCTGATACATGGAGAGAAGTCTTACATTATAAATAAGATATATACAATAGAGGTTGTGCCCTGTAAATTGTTATCTATACCCCCCAACCACTGAACAAATCCAGAGAATTCATGGGTACCAGCCATGGCCTGATGCACCAAATCCATGGCGGCAGTCCTGGGTATAATAATACATCTAATAAAGGGTATGTAAACAACGGTTACCAAATTGTACCCACTGATCACCAATGCTAAACGAAGGACTGTCCTCAACTATTCATAAATGATGGGTTGGAGATAGCATTCTGCTACTCATAAATGATTTTGGTGATGGTCAGAGGAATTGAATTTTGTTCTCCACTGATTAACAATATTTTGTGAGAGGGGGCGGGATAGTTGTAACCAAGAACATCAGAGGCGAAGGTTGGGATTGTTCCTCACCACCAATCAATGTGTTCAGGGGGAAGTAGATAATTTTTATCCTTTCTATGGACCACCATTGGAGTACCATTTTTTATTCCAAAGGGCTTTGGCAACTCCTACTGACCACTGCTGGTAGGTAAGTTTCTTAGTCCTTCCAACCTCAAACGGCATGGAAGATCTTGCTACCTTTCAATAGCAGCGTTTTTCATTCTCTTTAAATACAATATTGTATTTAACATATTCCTAAACCTTGTACATTATGTTTTATAATACATAGTCTTTACCCTTGCACTCTAAGCTATGTTCTCCTCCCTCATAAGTTCGATAGTACAGACATTTGGGTCATACATATGCCACGTTGTACTTGACATATTCCTGATCATACATACACCTAACCCATATTACTTAAGCCTGCATACAGTACATTACACGCTCATTTAGTATTTAGCAAAACTTTTTTTTTTACCCCAGTAGTAGATCCCCATCCCAATTTTATTTGGTTATTAACCATTTATACAAAAACCTTCCTAACCTTCTCATAACAAAACCAGTTCCCGACAGCGTCTTTACAACCTTCCCTGTCCAGGTCACCAAAGTCATCCCCTTCAGTGCAAATCTATCAGCCTTGCAAGTTACAAGATAACGGAGAACCCCGGCCCCAATATGGAGCAGCAGGGTTTGGAGATGAATGCCGCCTGCTGCAGGGACAAGGGATAAGAAACATTTTTCCCCTACAGCAAGAATAAAACAGACTAATTTACCCTTGCAGTGGCACGACATAAATTGTCTTGTGTTCTCCTTTAAGGTAGACTCTGACAAAAAGTGTTATTTTTTTGCAGAATAGATGTATAATTGTGACGTATAAATGGAATCTATACACTGGGCACTGCATTTTATACACTGATATACAGAAGAGGAAAGTCCTATTGTAATAAATGAGATCCATAGACTGGACACTGCATCCTTTACACTGAATTATAGAGGAGAAAAGTCATATTGTATAAATGGAATCTATACACTGGGCACTGCATTTTATACACCGATATACAGAAGAGGAAAGTCCCGATGTATAAATAAATCTATATAACCGAAACTGCGTCCTATACACCAATATACAGAGGAGAAAAGTGTTATTGTAGAAAAAAAATGTATATACAGCACACAGTGTCATATACCACCATAAAGAGAAAAGAATAATGTTCTATTGTATAAATGAGATACTGTACATACATTGGCATACAGAGGAGACACAAAACATGTTTTATAACAGAATACTAAGTTTAACCTTGCAGCAAATAAACATTTTAAGTGAATAAGAGAGGGAAAGGATCCAGCACAAAGCAGCAATAAATCAAAGCTGCACACACAGGGAAAGTTGCATCCAGAGACAAAGACGCACACATACACTATGTGCCCGCTGGTGCTGAGGAACACACTATTCCCAAATATAGGGTCTGTCTGTGCAGTTTCTGTGGCAATGCCAAGGGGCTGTCAGTGTGTGAGGAGCAGGGTGCTAATTACATGGCAGGAAGAGAATCAGCCCCCACAAGACATGGCTGCCCGCACTGCACAAGTGTATGTGTGTGGGATAGAGAAGTGTACATCCCAGATAAACACAAGAACATGCAGTGTAACCCTTTCACTGCTCCATCCTGCACAGAACAATAGCATCTGATCAGTGCACATCACAGCAGAAAGCTGTATTATAAAGATGGCCAGACACAGGTCAATGTGCGATCGATCTAGGTACAAGTGATCGCAAGCAAGACATTCATCATCAATTATATTATTGAACAATGTCATGCATACAGTCATGCATCCCGGGAGGCTCTGGCTGCTCCTTCTGTGCATGCCCTAATTTCGGCCTTGTGCAGAAAGGGCATTTTTTTCCACCATCGGGAAAGAGATGACCCTTTACAGCGGCTACGTCACCCGATCAGTGCAAAATGGGGTGACATAGCAAGAAGAAGACAGAAGATAGCCGTTCCCGGCGCTTCCTTGATTTCCAGGACGACGCGGGACCAGATCGCAGAAAGGAGCAGCGCCACCGAGAGATCTGCAGGAATAAAGGTAAGTGTGATTTTTTTATTTTTAGCTTTAAGTTGAACTGTATTACAATCAGTCGTCAGACACCTAAGAAGCTATTCACTTATTTGTTCACAAATGATCAATAAAATTTCTGCACTGCCCATCAACTTAATGGCATGAAAAGTGTTCAACTGATAGAACAGAGGCTCTGTAGTTTAGAATTCTTAGACAAAAATATCTTCTCAATTGGTGCCTATATTGAAAACACTACCAGATCTTATAAAAATCGACAATACCAAACCAAACCTTGTAAGGGACTTTTGATGAAAAAAAAATGATATCTAATGATATTGTGCTCTACGCGTTTCGCAACAATTCAATCAGCTTTATCAGGAGATCCAGAGAACATTGCATTAAAAATTACTTGTACAACATCATCTTTAGGATTTACGTCTTTTTCTTCAGAATTCTTAATTCAATCATTTTAGTCAAGTGATTGTCTGAACAATCCTCTCCATACGAGTATGGCCACCTTACTGTGTACAAACAGACATGACATAATCACTACTCAGTCTGAATGATAACTGTCGGATCAGGAAACAGTTGTATATCTGTGGCATACCTACTATCTGGGCAGACTACCAGATCAAATTTGGAGAAAGAATTGGCCAGCTGGCATACATTTTCCAGGTTGACTGCTATTAAAGCAGACTTTATTTATAAATACTCATAGCCATTACATACAGCAAATTTCAGCCAATTTTATTTGTTATTGAACCACCAGGAATCAAAATTGCAAGCAACAGAAAAAAAGTAATTTACCATGCACCAGAATCTGGTCAATTGTAACAGTCGAACAGGTCATGTGATATGACCCACATCTGCGGAACCTTTATTTACTTTGAAACTATTGCTGGATAGTGTCACCTGAACAGAACCGGATGTACCAAAGGCAATGTGGCTGCTTCTCCTACCCCATACATAAATGAACCAGGGTTCTCCCAGCTCCTGTTAACCAGGCGCAGCACCCGGCAGTTTTAGGTAACCACCCGGCTATTTTTGGGTGGTTTACAGATAAGTTGGGTCACAACAGAGGGTCTTCCAATCACCTACAATTTCTTCCCACCCGGCTTTAATACATTTTTGGGTTGAACACTGACCTAATCTTTGTGTTTGCAGGAGGTGCTGGTTCATACTTAAACATGGTTGCTGTTTATATATGCCATGACAAACATATACAACAGGAAAAAAAAAAACAGCAACCGATAGCTATAGCCTATCTGATGTGCATTTAAAGCAACACACACTAATGCGGAACTAAACTGGAGATCAGGGGGGTGTTTAAAAGGACAGGCGATGTTCCTTCTGCGATAACCACTCTTACCTTGCACAGCTCAGTGTTTGTTGCCAGGTGCATGCAAGAAATCAATGAACTCCATGGCGCGAATAAGGTCATCCGTGTCCAGCCAATCAGGATGGCTGAAAGTCAGGATGCAGAAGGAGGTAGAAGATGGCAGCACCCGCACGAGCAGGGACGGGGTTTAGTGCCACTTACTTTAATGGCGTAGCATGGATGACAACAGTGACATTCTTTTAAGCTGGGTGAGAAGAAACTGTAGGCAGGTGGCACCTCCTGTATTGTGACCCAACTTTCAAAACAGCAACCACCAAAATACAGCCAGGTGGTTACTGAGGACCTGGGGAGAACGCTGCAACTGTGATCCATTTCACCTGCTTTGGGTATCCTATGATGCTGCAAGACCAATAAAGTTGTCAACATGAGCAATATGTTGTTGTCATTTGTTGCAGGTAAAGCAGGTCAAAATAAGCCTTCTGCAACTAAGCCCATAAGCTTCAGCAATGCTGCATTCTAATGCATGAGACATCACTGGAAAAAAAAATCTATCTACATGAGCAAACAATCTGTCAATACAAAACATGAATGTAGGTTAGAGACATCTCTAGTAAAAGAAGTTTCTGAAACATTTCCGGACACCATCTCTAACTTCCAGGTGGATAGCTTCCATTGTTTTCTCCATATATATGAGCATGCCATATGACTGTCATTGTAATATCCACATTGTGAAGACCCATTTCTTGCCTTGTTTCCTAAACTAAAGCTTTAGTTACATTTTTTTGCACCTTTAAAATACTCCCCAGTGCTGTTTTTTGCACAATTACCTCACTGCTGCCATCAGCGAAGAAGAAGAACTCTTGACATCATAAAAAAGTGTTTTTAAAAGAACTGATTCAATGGTGGCCTTGGGGTAGGGGGTGGTTGGAAAGATGGAGTTCCACTTTAACATTCCTTTATTCTGCATACTGTTGGACAAACAAACCTTCACTCCATGTAAGTCAGCAGAAGAAAGGCCACCCTAATCAGATTGTTATCCATCACACACAGGCGGAACCTTACTGGATACAAGTGACTTTTAGGTCTGGGGAACATTGCATGCCGAGAGGTACAAAAGGTTGGCTTCAAGGTTGAAGATATTGACAAATGGGTCCCTGTGTGCTTTATCACTGTACAGCTTCATTTGCTTAACAAAACCAACATTACAAAGTGCTATTTCTAAAAGATGAAGTTCATTTTGCTCTAGCCGGAGAAAGCTTCTGAAGTTTATGAACCTTTTGCAAACCATTTTTGGTCATGTAGAGTCTTGGGATCTTCCAATAGAAGGATAATAAAAGACTAGAGTAAAATAAAAACTAATTATTCAGTAAAAAGCCAGCACCAAGGACTCTAAACTGTGTGTGAACATATGAACCAGCTTAGTCTAGCTATGCAAATGACAAATATCACCTACATTTTTAAAACCAAAAATGAAACGATTAATGAAGCAAAAATACTCAGAACTCTGGAAAATATCTGGAAGAGATCTACTTTTAGGAACCCATGATCAGGCAGGTCATTACCGCAAAAAAAAAAAAAACTGGCAATGTCCTTTCTGTAATAATCGAGGCCTCCTACCTGCCTGACCACTACAGGTATCTGTCAAAATGCTGAGCTGTGCATGCATAGCATACTCAAAAATCCCAGCTTCCCCTGCGCATGCCTAGGAATATTCTCCTGCTCGCTTCTGCAGGATATTCTCCTGCTCGCTTCTGCAGGAGTTACATTGACCCAGCCAATCAAGATGGCCAAAGATCATATGATCGGAAAATTCTTGATCGTTGCTTCAAAGAACAAAAAAATAAAACCACAAATGCAAAAAAAAAAAAAATAATAATAAAATAAAAAAAGAACGGTGGAAAATAACATACTTAAAGCATTTCTAAAGCAGAAACTGAAGTTCCACAGGCGATGTCCCTTCTGCAAAAATCTACCTGCCTGAATATTCCAGGCAAAAAACTGACCTGCGCATGCGAAGAGTTTTTACATTTAAGAATCCATGATCAGGCAGGTCATTATTGCAAAAAAGGGCAGTCAATGTCCTTTCTGTAATAATCAAAGCTTCCTACCTGCCTGACCGCTCCAGGTATCTGGCAAAAAGAAGCGCCGCGCATGCGCAGAATCAGCTTTTTCTGCCAGCAATACCGGCTTCACCTACACACGCATAATCTCCCACACGCCTGCCCAGGAGTTACATCATCCTGGTCTGGGCAGGACAATTGAGGTGGCCATAGATCATCTACAGGAAAAGAAGATATAAGAAGGTGGCCTTGCCCTTTAAGGGACTAAGGTGAGCATCTCGGGTTTAGTTCTGCTTAGTTCTAATTTTTTACCTCCCCCAAATTTCGTCAATAAATATATATATATATATATATATATATATATATTTTTTTTTTTTTTTTTTTTTCCCCTTTTTCATTTGTACCTGATTTTAGAACCAGTTACATCACTAAGTGTTATTGGCAGACAAACCTAGGAACAGGAGAATGGAGGGGAATAAGTATCACAGTATAGATGGTGGGGGGGAAGAAAGGGAAGAGGTTTGGGGGTGCACTAGCTAAGACCTAACTATGACCTCTCAAAGGACAAATTGACAGGTTCTCTTTAAAGGAAAATTCTCCTATTAAACAAGCCATTTGAAATCTAATGTTAAAAAAAAGTACCCATCCATTTTACAACATGTATGTATTACTAAACAGTACCGAAAAAACTGAAATATTGCTTCCTTGATACCATGGCAACACTGGGAGCATTCCAGATCCGTATCAGCAAGAGTAGGGGCAAACCATCCAGCACAATAATAGGAGCACAGTACTCTGGCATTGGAATATTTGCAGTGATTAGAGGTAGTTTCTCTGGCATTAGTACAATTGTTCTCATCATAACCAATTGTTCTCATCATTTCACTTTGATAAAAGGGATAAAGGGTTCCGGTGTGTCAGTCCAAACAGGTACCAAATTCAGCTACTATGTGATAGAAGAAATCCTGGATCTATACAAGAAATTTAATTTTAATTTCTGACCTCAGTGTTTTCCCCAGCCCCTTAAGCCGGGCCCACCGCCCAGCATTATTCGGTGACCACGCGGCTGTTTTTGGTGGTTACTGAGGAGTTGGATTGCAATACAGGGGCTGCCACCTGCCTACAATTCTTCCCACACTGAAAACTGGACCTGGTTCTATAAAAATCCTCCCTGCTTGATGTTCTGATACTCTGCCTTTCTAAATCACTGACCCGGAATGAGGATGCAGCTCAGGTGTTCAGATCACAGCATAACTTCTGCACGTGTATAACAGATGTGCGACAAACTACTGAAACCAAAAGATCAGCTTTACATCCAGGCAATTCTCATTCTATAAAATGAGTTCAGTAATGGCAGCCTATATAATCTCTCTGAATCTCTCTCAAATGCTCCATATATTCCAGACATAGTGGGAGGGTTTCAGGAACATGAGCAGTGCTGCTAATCCAGAAAGCAGCTGGAAATTGATAAAATACAAACTTATGAATTAGCAATCCTGATAACCGCACCACCCGCAAAGTCTTCTCATCTCACTGTAGCACATTACACATGAGGGACAATACTGCTTTCACATTTTGTAGCAGTGCAGCAGTGTTGTCCCCCATTCTAAGCCTTTGCAATCAAAGCCAGTTTTTGAAGTGTAACACAAGTCACAAGTGTAATACTTCTTGTCCAGACTGGGACAAGGACAGCATTCTGAGACAATCAAACCCTTCTAATAAGGAGCAAGGTGACAGGAAGAACAAGCAAAGTAAGCAGAAGAAAGACCTCATCAGTGTGCTCCTGCTGCGTAAAGAACATAAAGCCATAAAGCAGTATCCTTAAGATAAAACAGTCCCAAGATCAAAACCTCACTATTATTATTAATAAACAGGATGTATATAGCGCCAACATATTACGCAGGGCTGTACATTAAATAGGTGTTTCAAATGACAAAACAGTGGCACAGGAGGAAGAGAGGACCCTGCCCAGAAGAGCTTACAATCTAAGAGGTGGGGGAAGCAGCATACAGATTTATAGGGGAAAAAAAACAACATTTGGGTGCATTTCCAGTTTTAAGGTTCATTATACATTGGTATGCCAACACAAAAGATCACAAAATGAAGCAATGCCAAGCACTAGGTGATACTCTTGCCATTCTTCACTTTTTGAAGTGTAATCCATTTGTGTAAATAAGGGGAGATTTGGGAGTCAACGTTTTGTAGGCTTTAAGATTATCTAGATCTCATCCAAAACTAAAATGAACAAAACAGTCCTTTTAAAATGAAAAATGAAATTCTGCAATACTGAACAATGTTGTTTCTAGCAAAAACACCACGCAAATGAACCTATTTTGAGTATAAGGATGACTAGCGTCATTCTACCTACTTCCTGTGAGCACATGCTGTCACAGACAAGCCCCCTGGCAATGCCACTTTTACTTCCCTAAAGCCTCATCATGTGATCCTTCAGTCCTATTCTTTGGTTTACATTGATGGCGTTCACATTGCTGGTTGGGTGACTTGGACACTATGCTATTGAGTGTCCAGATATGGGGTCCTGCGTGAAGGACCACTGGGGCTGGTGTGGGCACATCCCCTGGGGTTCAGCTATCCCCAAACACAGCCTTGTGGCGGCACCTAAACTGCAGAATAATATAATAATACCGGGCAAAGGTAAAAAGGAGAATTGGTTGGAGGGGAGGTAATATTTAGTGCTCTAAAACGGTACAAAAAAAATGTTATTTTTAAAGTTAAAAAGGTCCAAACAAGAAGAGGTGCAGAAAATTGTATATAGAACAAGAGGCGACTGTTTCCTGTACGCAGACAGCACAGAACGTAAGGATCCGATGACTTAAAGGATCAGAGGCCAGCTCACGCAGCACCTGTTGCTCAAGGTTATAGCTTGGTATGTGCAGATGGATGCTGATAATTATAGTGTACACAGGCCGTGCGTTCTGTGGTCAGATATACTGTGGACACTTCCCTCCTCCTCCTCCTCCTCCTCCGTGGAACCCCGGCGATCCAACTAATTAGGGCACTTCGCTCCTCAGCAGTCAGCGGATTCAAGGCCTGACTGCAAGTGCCATAATCTTCCCTGCTACAGATCTGCTCACAGACAACCTGTCCGCCTGCCAGGGGTTAGATTCCCGCTTCTAATGACTCTTTACATAGGTATGTAGCAGGCAGATGAGCACAGAGCTATTCAACCCAGAGGATCATTTATACCATGACATATGCAAAGCTAAACATATAGAAATGCCATGTGTGACAGCGTACAAGGTATCTGAAACACAACACTTAAAATAAAACAAGCCAACACTACCCTCTAACAAAAAGCAATATCATTTGTCCTTCATAGCAATCCCAGAAAATTTGGCAATTACTAAACACATGCATTTCAATACAAACGTCACAACTATACATGTACACCTGCAAAACATATCATTACCTGCCCTTCCTGGTATGTGAGGGTGCCTAGGCACACCGGGGTCTACATTCTTATCTGCAATGTGGGATCTAAGGCACTGGTGCCTCTGCATGCCTCTATCGTGCAGGGTTGTTCAATTCAGGATCCACACACATTTTTAGTATTTCTCATACAGAAATAGTGTTCAACACAGAATTTTTTTAAGCTGGGTGGGAGAAAATTGTAGGCAGGTTGTGGCCCAACTCACACAGCCGGGTGGTTATTGAAAATTGCCATGTGGTACACGCAGCTAAAACGAGCTGGGGAGAACATTGCACATGTAATATGGACAGAAATGTATATGGCACTCAAGGTCTGAAATCTGACAGCCTTGCCATAAAAATTTGGTGATATCACCATTTTGCTGCTCACGGTTCTCCTAGCTGAAGGCTGCAACATGAGGAAGTAAAGCTCTGACTATCAAGATGGAATCCCCCACAGAGACACAGTGTAGAATAAGACCTGGTAAGTTATTGGGAAAGATCAAATATTATATATATGACATTTTAGGTGCTGTTGCAGTAATGCAAGCTAAATGCATTGGTGTTCTACATCTACAAAAAAAAAAATCCTGATATCATCCTCGTGTAATCTTTGGTAAAGTAGGGTCCAGACTGGGACAAGGACAGCATTCTGGGACAATCAAACCCTTCTAAGGAGCATGGGAACAGGAAGAACAAGCAAAGTAAGCAGAAGAAAGACCTCACCTTTGTTCTTTTGCTGCTTAAAAATACATAAAACACTCTGCTTAAGATAAAACCCTCCCATTAACAAAACCTCATTATTATTATTAATAATAAACAGGATTTTTATAGCGCCAACATATTACACAGCGCTGTACATTAAATAGAGGTTGCAAATGACAGATAGATTCAGACAGTGACACAGGAATAGGAGAGGACCTTGCTTCAAAGAGCTTACAATCTAGGAGGTGGGGGAAGTAGCACAGATTTAAAGAAAAAACAACCCTCTCTATGTGAAAACATTTACAGTTTTAAGGTTCATTATACATTGGTATGTCAACAAACAGACCAAAAAATTAAGCAAACTGCAAGAAATGCCATGCACTAGGTGTACGTCTGCCATTATTTTTTATACGATATTGCTAAATAATACATTGGTGTGCCATGCTATAACATACAATATGCCTTAGAACAATGCATAAGTCTGTATTAAATGTCCCCTTAAGGCTTTACCAGTCCTGTTACGTCTCCACATTTTTCCCATCATAACAATGCAACTGTATATAGTTTTTCTGTATACAAAAAGGTCTTTAAAGGATACCTGTACTTTCAAACAAAGTGCAGTTATCCTGTCATTCCCCCCACCCCTCTGACCTGAAGTAACCCACAAATTCATACATGCAGGGAATATAGGCTGCTGGGTTACTTCTTTGTTCACATTCAGTGACATTTTCACAATAAAGCCCCATAGATTTCTGTGAAGTGTGTAGATGGATCATCTCCTGCATGAAAGTCCATGGGACTTTGCTGTAATAAGCCGTGGCTTCTGGGATCTTGGTAAATATGAATCTGTGGATTACTTTAGGTTAGAGAAAAAAAAATCTCTATCCAAAATAAACCAAAGATTATGGCTTTGATGATTTTGTTTACAAAACCTTGGATAGTTGGCAATTTTATATCTACATTTGACCAGATTTGGTTTTTACACTTGCAGGCTGTGCTTTATGATCTATTTATGTCTAGCAGGGTTCCTCCAGAGGTTATTGAGAGTTCCTTGAGCAATGAGCACTTTGTGCCTTTCACACTTATGATCTTTTGGCTATCTATAGGGGTGGCATTCATCCCAATGGCCAGCAATGTAAGAGGCATTCTTCCTACGGACCACCAAACTAAAATACTGTAAACTATGGATATAGTAATTATAGAAGGGGTTCACTGAAGGCCTGAAAGTTATTTCAAGGGTTCCCCTATGTTAAAGAAAGGTCTGCACTAGAATGATATAAAACTCCCATAATACTCCTGCAGCCAGAGCCGCTGACATTATGCATTGGCGGTACATTGAATGGAAGAGCTCAGGAACAGCATTTTATTCCATGGCAAAAGAGTTTTTTTTTTTTTCTGAGAATATGACTTATGCATGCATATGTCATATAAGAATTTATACATTGCAATTAGGTATCTTCTAGTTTAAATAAGCTTGGAAATGTGTGTGACTTTTCAGGATTGTATTGTTCCATTTTGTATATCTCAGGAAAGAGTCATTAAAGTATCTTGCAAAGCAGGCGGACAGCAGCTGACCTGGATCCATGAAATTTAAGCAGGTGATGTACTGAAATATAGGGTACAGTGTGTGTGCCGAGCACCGCACTCACTATGGAAAACGTAACACTTTTTTGTCATTTGCCTTAGCACAAGTTAAAGCAAAGTGGATTATAATCCAAAATAAAATTGGACAATGAAATGGTATTAGGCTACAATTACACGCGGAGAACGTCCAAGTCTACGTACACACGTTAGAGTTTTGTTGTTGGAAAGAATCTTTCACGATCCTTTCCAAAAGACTAAACGAGCGCTGTACATACATGAAGAAGGGAGAATGACGAAGTGGCACCCCGCTGTGCTCTCTCTCTCCTTTCCTTGTATTTCAGTAATTCACGGATCCGCCATGAACGATGTCGGACGAGCGCTGTACACACGTCAGATTCTCATCCGATACCAGCCAAGAATCATCTGACATGTGTACGTAGTATGCGCACTGCTGTCCTTTGCCATAACATTTCAATAGCTCTACAAACACATACAAGGAGTAAACAAATTCTTTGCAACATATGGAATAAAGATCACCATGCAATGCCCTGGAAAAAAAGATGCCATGCATCGGTTTTTTGGCCTATGAATACACTTTTGGGGTCCATTAAAATCAAAGCGTGAATTGGACCCTAACAAAACTCATTTGTTCTTTTCTGAAACTACCTAAAAAATACATTTTATAAGCATCTCTCCTAGTGCCTGGTCATATTATAACTGTCCATTTATGGAACAAGATTAAGAAACATTAGTCTGCATGGATTTGGTAGAAATGATTATCTGTCATGCTGGGGAGTTTTTTCTTATCGGTTATTTGCTATGTGCTATCTATAGCCATGCTAAAAACATACCGTTATAATAATGTTCTAATAAGGTTCTAAGAAGCACTGCTGACATGTAAAGGACAGACAGAGCACAATGGCAAACTTTCTATGATGCTTCTACTATTGCCCATTATTACCCCATACCAGTCACTCCCCTTGTTGCTTCTGGGGCCACCGGAGGTGAACTGACAAGGATTCTGTCCTCTTTCTCAGCCTTGCCCCCTGTGATTTCCCTTTCAGGGGTTGGCTGGCTGTTACCTGTCCCCATGCTGCATCCGTCCCACCAGGTAGAGGATTATATAGGGATGGAGGAACTGTAAAGCTGCAACATGTGCGCGCACACACACACACACCTAGTGCAAAGCTGCAGTGTGGGGGAAGAAGCCAGGAAATCCTATTAGTGAGTCAGGAGGGGGAGGGAGATCCCTGAGCAGGGACATAGAACTGCTAGATTACCCTGCAAAGAACTGTCTATAGGTCATTCATCATCAAAAACAATACAGAGAAAAGATGCAGAAAACACTGCAGCTCTAAACATCTAAAAGAAATAATTTTCTTTCTATAGAAGCCAACGATTGAAGGGGAACCAGAAAGCAAAAAGTAAAAAAAAATTGTGAGCAGTTTGAGACATATTTACAGAATAAACAGGTGATGTTCCTTCTGCAATAAAATAAACATATGTGCATGGCCACATATTTTTAATTACTGCCCTCGTTCTATCAAGGGGGTTGCCACCTTTATCCGGGTGTTGGGTCCATCGCGATTGGCCAGGTCTAGATAACTTTACTCCCATGCATACAGTTCATCCAGTCCTGGCAGCCCCAGGGGGTGCTGGGATAGCCGCAATATCCTAGTATCCTATAATGAGATGTGCATGCTGAGAAAGGAGATTGCAACAAGGTTTTATTGAAGAAGGAACATTGCCTGCTCGCAGTGTTTAATTACAGAACTATCGTTCCGCTTTATGCGGAAATGTCCGATACCAACATGCTACAGAATGAATGCCGCTCTATGTATGGAAGCAGTTGTCTCTCTGCAGTGGTCTCATATACTCTCTGCTGAGTCAGGCTTATCATTTTACAATCAGCAAAGCTCATGCTCCAGAAAGCTTGGGAAATGGAAAACCTTTTCAAAAAGACCAAATAGCAAAGGTCCCTGGCATGGAATAGGCTGTTGTAAGACAAACTATGTACATGCATGCATTTTGTTTTAATGCACACTGTTGAATTTAGCTTGAAATTACTGAAATCACAGGAGCAGAATGAGAGCCAGATGACGTACAAACACAAAAGTAAAGGCCAGCATTGAGAAGCTGTATAGTTTTTCAGTATGGAAAGCTTAGTGAGCAAATGCAAGATATTCCCAGGAATGGATGCAGCAATGCAACTCTATTGGGTGTCAGAAAGTCGGATGACAGTCTTGAGTTGACCCAACTGTGAAAGTGGCCACCATCATGAAGAAGGATCATTTCTATTCTGTGTAAGGTATGTAATACAGCCAACAAATGATTATTATAGTGCTGACCCTTAGGGATTATTCACAGCACATTGCAAGCAGATAACTTGCATTATTGCAGCAAATAATAAATGCTGAAAATGTATATAGCTATTTTTGTTTATAACTGCACTGAAAAAACAAATATAATAAAAGGAAAAAGCATCGGATATAGAGCACTACAACGCACAGATGCCAAAGCCCTACACACTGTAACTTGGTAGGTGTAAGTGCCATTTTTCTAGTATCAAGGTACGTTGAATGTCCATCAAAGTCAACAGGTTGCTGGAAGACCCATGCACAAGCCTCAAATTCATGCTACAATTTAGTATTAAGTGCTGCAAACTCCATCAGCCCTGATAAAAAGAGAACATTATAACGACTTCCAGCACAGTAAGAAAGGCATGACAAGTATGTAATTAGAATTACCCAGAATGCCGACCTCCATGATTTTTTCCTCCAGGTTTTCTTTAAAAAGTCAATTCAAAGAGGAAGTACCTTTAAAGTGAGTACTTACCACCTTCTTTAGCACTGCAAGTGCCACGATGTCCCTGATCCTCCCTATCATCTTCACCTGTATTTTGTTTTCTGCTAGAAGGAAGGTAAGACGCCTTTTTTGCAGAAGATACATACATACAGAGTATAGTATCCATGGTAGTGTTCTACCCAGCACCTTAGCCAGGCGCACCACCCAGCACTTTTCAGTAACCACCAGGCTGTTTTTGGATGGTTACTGAAAAGTTGGGCCAAAATACACGGGCTCCATCCCGCTTACAGCTTCTAGAAATTTCTGGGGAGAATACTGTGTGGCAATTAAAAGGTAAAAAATGTCCGCCCCATGGTCAATTTTTTCCTTTTGCCACCCCATCCTCATCCAATTCTTTAACGTTCCCAATAAATTCCCACTCGTCCCCATTCCATCCCTGTCATACATGTCATTTTTTCAGTTACTACATAAAGGGTACCAAAATCGGTAACCATCAATACCCTCCACAGTCAATCTTGTTAATAGTAAAGCAAATTGGGCCATCAGCTTTTTTAGATAAGAAAATAGTCAACGTGCAGTGGCTTTCATCCAATGCTCTCCATACTAGTATGTTGTGTTGGTCGACAACCATGGCAATCATAAGCTCTGATTGAATGTAGATCAGTAGATACAGTAAGGTCTAAAGCAGTGATTCCCAACCTGTGGTCATGGGAAAATTTTGGTGGTCCACGGGTCTGGCCAATGAGCCCCCAAGCCAGAGCCGTGGACCAGGTCTCCTGTATGCACCACAGGCTCAGGGCAGTGGGAGGGTTGTGTCTTTGGAGGCACGCTCAGACCTGCAATGGGAGTGGATGGGTTCTGCGATCATGATGTCACTCTGGGGGAAGTTTCTTCCCCTTTGAGTGACACCCTGCTCCCCGCGCATGCGCTGTCCGGAGTCTGTGACGTCCAAAAGGTTGGTGACCAATGGTCTAAAGCATATTGGACAGATAAAAGGTCAGCAAAGGTAACACCATGGACAAAATAAAACCCAGAGATAGAGAAATAACAAATATATCTATTTTGGAGTGAATAGGTAGAAATAATTACAACTCTTAAAATTCTAAGGATTTGGTTACCAGATAGGGCCAGCCGTGGATGAGAAACCAGAAACATCCATGTGTCTAGCTAGTCATGGTTAGATATTACAGAAAACATTTAAAGCTACCAATTTGTACTTTTCATCAGTTCGGGTAAGCATCAATGACTAGGCATGTGCTGGTAGAACAAAAGCCTGTCAGGAGATAGTATTAAGAGCTACAATTAGTTGTTGTATTGTTTCCATTTGGTTGGACTCATTAGTGAACAGTGTCAACAGTAGTCGGGAACTGTGACAAAACGATCTATAGGGCTTGGATGGGCTGAAAGTAATAGGTATGGGATATGAAACTCTCTAGAATAACAATAAGGTCACTAGAGGTAGGTGTCTACATAACTAGGTACCGATTATGTGCATTAAACTGCAATATTAGTGACATGTTTCTAGTAGCCAGGCATTACCAAAGGGTGTAAAAAAATTCCATCCTACATGGTCCTACGTGGATCGTGGTAGTAAGATCTACATTCATTGGAAGTATGGTTTAAAGAGGTAAGTAATGGTAGTAGGTTTTGTAGAAAAGGTTTTTGGAGGGTCTGTATTGGAAAACCAGGTGACTATTTGAAGAGTGCCAACATGGCTGGTAATGAGGAGCGTTTGTTAATGGTAGTTGGGCCTGTACTTAAAAGGAATGGTTGGTGGTGGTATGGACTATAGAGGTAAACAAAACTGTTGGTACTGGCACATTCGGTAATAGCAAGGAATGGTAATGGTAATCGATTGTTGTGTACGCTGGTGGTAATATGGTAAGGAGTGTTCAAGTATCAATTACGGTAATCGGAATAGTAGTGCTCATGAATGGTTGATGGTAGTGGTATCAGTACTGATCAGGAATGGTTGGTGGTAGTTGGATCAACAGTCGCCCAAATACTTTTAAGATTTAGGAATGGTAAGTAGCAGAAAGAGATGGTTGGTGGTAATAAGATCAGAAGCAGTCAGATGTGGTTTGTGGTATTCTGGTCTTTACTGTTCACGCTTCACTTGTTTGTACCTTCCGGAGCTTTCAGGAACCCTGAAAGGTGAGTAGTCAAGGGATAAAAGCTGTCTGTAACAGTTTATGGTAAAAAGGCCTATAGAAGGCATTAGTAATTTGTGGTATCATGGTTTGTAGCTATAAGGTCAGTTAAGAATACAAGGGTGAGTAGAAATAGGGTCAGTAGCAAATAATAATAGTGGTATTGGTACCAGCTAGTAATGGTTAGAGTTATACGGATCAGTAGCATACAGTTTTGCTTTATGGTAGGTGGTTTAGTAGAAACAAGTATCGGTAGGCTTCTAGTGGCAGCCAATAATAGTTATCAGGGTCAGAACAGTCAGCAATGCTTAGTAACAAGGTCTGTAATAGTTTTTGACAAATGTCAGAGTAGAACAAGTCTCCAGTGGTCAAGACTGCATTAGGGACAGTCAGGAACCATGTACAACAAGGAACTGATATTGGTATACTAATGTTAGTGGCATCTCCTCAGATGTCACTGCAGAACAAGTCCCCAGTGGTCAGGAATGGTAAAAGGTCATATTGCCCAGAAACCATACACAACAACGAGTCAGCCATAATATACGAAGGTTAGTAGCCTCTCCCTCTTATCACAGAAGAACAAGTCTCCTGTTGTCAGGAATTGTCTAAGACCACATTGTTCAGGAACCATACATAACAAAGAGCCAACCATGGTATATTGAGGCCACTTTTCAGATGTCACAGACGAACAATCCTCAAGTTGTCAAAAATAGTATAAAGCTAAATCAGTCAGAAACCATACATGAAGACAAGGCACCAATCATGGTATACCAAAGTTATGGGTATCTCCGTAGGTATCAGTGAAATATTTTCAAGAGGTCAGCAAAGGTCACAGAAGAACAAGTCTCCTGTAATCAGGAATGGTCTACATAATTCAGGAGCCTTTCATGACAAAGAGCCAACCATGGTATATTGAGGTTAGTGGCCTCCTCCCAGATGTCACAGTACAATAAGCCTCTAATTGTCAAGAATTGTATAAGGCCAAATCGGTCAGGAACCATACATGTTGACAAGGAGCCAAACATGGTATACCAAGGTTAGTAGCCTCTTCTCATGTCACAGAAGAACAAGTTTCCTGTGGTCAGGAATGGTCTAAGACTACATTGTTCAAGAATCATACATGACAAGAAGCCAACTTTAGGTTAGTGGCCTCTTCTCAGATGTCACAGTAGAATAAACCTCACATTGTCAGGATTGGTATAGCCCATATCAGTCAAGAATCGTACATAATAACAAAGAGCCAACCATGGAACTCTAAGGTCTGTGGCTTCTTCCTAAATGTCACAAGAGAACGAGTCTCCAGTGGACAAAAATATTCAAAGGCCATATGGGTCAGAAACCCTATATGACAAGCAGCCAACCATGACAGACTAAGGTTAGTAGTCTCTCCACAATATCTGGTGGTAAGAAATCGTTTTAGACCATATCAGTCAAGAATCATAAATTACAAGAACTAACCATGGTATACTAAAGTTTGTGGCCTCTCCTGATGTCTCCTGTGGTCAGGAATGGTCTAAGACCACATCGGTCAGGAACCATACAAGACAAGAGGCCAAACATGGTGTACCAAGGTTAGTGGTATCACCGCAGAGGTCATAGAAGAACAAGTCTCCAGTAATCAGAGATGGTCCAATGCCACTTCAGTCAGAAAACATATAAACCAAGGAGCCAATGATGGTATACTAATGTTAGTGGCATCTCCTGATGTCTTCTGTGGTCAGGAATGGTCCAAGACCACATCGGTCAGGAACCATACATGACAAGGGGCCATCCATGATATACTAAGGTTTGTGGCTTCTTCTGAGATGTCACATTATACCAAGAATCTATATTGGTCCAAAACTATACATGACAAGAAACCAACTATGATATACCAAGGTTAGTGCTGTCTTCTCGGATGTCACAGAACAACTCAAGTGGTCAGAGAGGGTCCAATGCAACTTAGTCAGGAACCATATATAACAAGGAGCTAATACTGTTTTACTAATGTTAGTGGCATCTCCAGCAGAACAAATTCCCAGTAGTCAGGTATAGTCAAAAGCCATATTGGCCAGGAACCACACATGACAAGAAGCCAGCCTTAAAATACTAAGGTTAGTAGCCTCCCCACCAGTGGCAGAAGAACAAATCTCCAGTGGTCAGGAATGGTCCAAGGCCAAATCGTTAAGAAACTATACACAACAAAGAGGCAACCATAGTATACATTGATGTTAGTGATCTCTTCTCAGGTGTCACACTAGAACAAGTATCAAATTGTCAGGAAAGATAAAAGGCCATATCAGTCAAGAACCATACATAACAAGAAGCCAACCATGGTATACCAAGGTTAGTAGTAACTGCGCTTATGTCAGTAGAAGAAGTCTCCAGTGGTCTGGAGCCAACCAAAGTATAGCAAGGTTTGTGACCTCTTTTAGATGTCACAGTATACCAAGAATTCAGTGGTCACACAAGACCACAATCAGTCAGGAAACCATACATGACGAGGAGCCAACCACAGTATACCAAGGTTAGTGATCTCTCCTCAAATGTCAGAGTAGAAGTCTCCAGCGTTCAGGAATGATCAATCAAAAATTATAAATGACTAAGAACCAATCATGGTATACTATGGTATGCGGTCTTTCCATATATGTCACAGTAGAACAAGTCTCCAGTGGTCAGGAATGGTCTGTAACCACATCAGTCAGGAACCATACATGACAAGGAGCCAACCATGGTATAGTAATGTTTGTGACCTCTTTTTAGACGTCACAGTATACAGCAAGTCTCCAGTAGTCAGGAATGGTCTATGACCAAATCAGTCAGGAACCCTACATGATGAGGAGCAAACCATGGTAAAATTTGTGGCCTCTTTTTAGACCTCACAGTATACACCAAGTCTCCAGTGGTCAGGAATGGTCTATGACCACATGGGTCAAGAACCATAGATGACTGGGAGCCAACCATGGTATACTAAAGTTTATGACCTCTTTTTAGATGTCACACTATACCAAGTCTCAAGTGGTCAGGAATGGTCTATGACCACATCAGTCAGGAAGAAACCATGACAAGGAGCCAACCATGGTATAGAAAAGTTTGTGACCTGTTCTTAGATGTCACAGTATACCAAGTCTCCATTGGTCAGGAATGGTCTACAACCACATCGGTAACGAACCAAACATGACAAGGAGCCAACAATGGTTTACTAAAGTTTGTGACCTCTTTTTAGACGACATACTATATCAAGTCTCCAGTGGTCAGGAATGGTCTATGACATCGGTCAGGAACCATACAAGACTGGGAGCCAACCATGGTATAGTAAATTTTGTGACCTCTTTTTAGATGTCACAGTATACCAAGTCTCCAGTGGCGAGGAATGGTCTACGACCATATGGGTCATGTACCACACAGGACAAGGAGCCAACCATGGTATACCAAGGTGTGCGGTCTCTCCATAGATGTCACACTATACCAAGTCTCCAGTGGTCAGCAGCCACAAGGCAAGAACGGTAATGTACCTCTGACAGCTCGTTCCGTGCTGGACAGCTTGCTAGGACCCCGGGGTCCGGACATGATTCCACCTGCCCGCAGAGGTCTCTTCTGGTGGCCAAAAAGGTGTCAATCTTGTGGTGGGTCCTCTGTCACTTCCTCTCCATGTCTCCCTCCAATTCCTTTCTATTGAGATGACAATCCAGGAGAAAGCAGGGTGTCTCTGTGCCTACAGGCCCCTGTGTGTTCCTTCAGCTACAGGCAGGCAATACCAGGGACTGTCTCCTGAATGAACAATGTCTTCACATTGCTTTCACTCAGCCTGTCTTCCCTAAGCTGCCTTGTTATATCATGTCCTCCCTGTCTGCCTCTTACACTGCCCTCTCTCTCTGTGTATCCTGGGTGTCTCTCTCCAGCTGGCACACGCTATTCCCTCCCCTCTGAAAAGCAGCAGTCTCTCCCTGTCCCTCAGACAGGCTGTCTCTATCTAGAGCGCGCACCACCCGCCCACCTGCCGGCCTCGGGACCGCGCCCGCTAGCAACACCCCCTGTACGTCACAGGGGCAGCCTGTGTACTACATCTCCCAGCATGCACCAGTCACAGCTGTATTAGCTCAGGGAAGGCGGGGCTCGAGGCATGATGGGAAATGTAGTTCTGCTGACCAAGCCTTAGCCCTGTTCATTACAGCCAGCATTTACAGTTTATTATTAATTATTATTAATATTATAAACAGGATTTATATAATGCCAACCTATTACGCAGCGCTGTACATTAAATTGGGCTTGCAAATGACAGACAGTGACAGAGGAGGAGAAGAGGACTAAGTTTCTGAATCCTGTGCAACTATAAAATTGCAAAAATCAATGTATAACTATCTGTGTGATTTTCCTTTAGAGTACAGGCTCAGTATGTAGTGGGAAATCCCATTTAGGCATTTACTAGATTGTAAGCTCTTCAGGGCAGGGTCCTCTCCTCCTGTGTCTCTGTCTGTATCTGTCTGTCATTTGCAACCCCTATTTTATGTACAGCGCTGTGTAATATGTTGGCGTTTTATAAATCCTGTTTAATAATAATAGGCAGTTGTTACTAAATTATATGCCTCCACCTGCAAGTTTTATCCTCCCCTGTTGGTCCAGCAATTACTGGAAGATTTGGGATTTTCTAATAATATTATTATCTGTCTGTCATTTGCAACCCCCATATAATAATAGGGGTTGCAAATGAGAGATACAGACAATGACACAGGAGAGGACCCTGCCCCAAAGAGCTTACAATCTAAAAGGTGGGGGAATTAACACACAAAAGGATGGGAGATATGTAGTGGTGGGAAGTAGTGACGGTTTTAAGAGACAGAAAAAGACGGGTAGGCAAGTTTGAAGACATGGGTTTTGAGTTCTTTTTTAAATGAGCAGAAAGTAGGAGCAAGCCAAATAGGAGGAGAAAGACCATTCCAGAGAGTTGGGGCAGCTCTAGAAAAGTCTTGAAGCCATGTGTGTGATGATGTTATGAGTGAGGAAGTCAGTAGGTCATTGGGGGAGTGAAGAGAGCGGCTGGGGGAGTATTTTTCTATCAGGTCAGACAGGTAAGTGGGACAAGAACTGTCGGGGGATTTGAAGGCAAATCACAGGAGCTTGAATTTGATTGTCAGGTGAAATGGAAGCCAATGAAGAGAACTTCATATGAGATGCAGCAGAAGAGGAGCGGTGGAAAGGATGGATGAGTCTGGCTGCAGCATTCATAATATATTGTAGAGAGAGTCAGGTTAGTGGAATACCCGATAGAAGGGTGTTACAGTAGTCCAGATGAGAGATGATAAGGGCATGTACAAGGAGTTTGGGGGTCTCTGGGGACAGGTAGGGGCAGATATTGGAGATGTTGCACAGGTGAACGTGACAGGACTTGGAGATGTTCTGAATAGGGGTGGGGGTGAAGGAGCTCTATAACACAAAGAAGTAACATTTAGAATGCATTCCATTTGCATTATGGATCAATGGTCAAAAATAAAGTTATGCACTCAATGTTTGTATTAGTTACTTCCATAGTATAGACACCAGACCTTACCACCACTGTATAGTCAGGTTCAGCACTGCTTTAGGATTGAGCATCTCCCATGAGGAAGCGGTTCCTTAAATGTTTTCCTTAAGGTGATACATGCTTGTTGAGGGTATCAGTGAGCATACATACATACATACATACATACCCTGTTTCCCCTATAATAAGGCACTGTCTTATATTTTTTGAAATGCCAAAATATGCCCTAGGTCTTATTTTCAGGGGGATGTCTTATTTTTCCATGAAGAAGACTACAGTACACATTTATTGTTGAAAATCACTCATGTGCCATTGATTGTCCCCTTCTGATCACTCTGTGCCATTCATTGTCCCCTTCTGATCACTCATCTGCCATTCATTGTCCCCTTCTGATCACTACCGTATGTGCCACTGATTGTCTCCTTCTGATCACTGAGTCGCCGGGTACTACAGCCAGCATCGAGGAGTCACACAGAGGCACACAGTATCAGGTATCGGAGGATGTCTTATTTGTGGGTGGTGCTTTATTTTAATTGTTTGAGCAAAAATCGGGGGTTGGCTTATTTGATGGGGATGCCTTATCATCGGGGAAACACGATACATACATACATACATACAGTGTGTGATTTATGCAGAACAGCAGAACTGTAGCTTTTGAACCTAATGATTGACATATATATTGTTTTTTTTAGTAGATTTCCATTATTCATGTTTAGTGTAACAACAATTATTTCTTTTTTTCTGTTTTTAGACAGCATGTAATTCAATGCTGGTTTATGTAATATTACCAGCGCTGTTCAGATTTGTCTTCGATCGTTTTGCCCAGATTCTGATATTGCTGAATTATAGCAGCTGATTTTCACTATAGAGAGGAGTGCAGCGATTTTTCCTTTTAGGCATAATATTTGTTCAGATTTTGAATAGTCTGTTGAAAGCTACAAACACATTTGGGATAGTATAAAGTTGGCTTAGACTGTGCATAGTCAGATATGTTATAGAAAAGACCATCTGCAGACAACAAGAAAAAGTAAGAAGTTACACTGATATAGAAGGCCCTAGCCATACTGATGGGATGTACCCATCATTGTTCATTGCTATGTGTACACCTGCTCACCATCCACAACATCATAACTAAGAAAGAACACAAATCGTTTGCCTTTAAATTATTTTATTGTCAGAACCTGAGATGGGAGTTTCAGAGGAAGAAGAGAACAATCCAGTGCAGAATGCTCCTTTATTGTACTGCCACAAAAAGAAGGGGACATTGCTTCAAACACAGGCATAAAAAAAGAATCATTTTTACTGTTAGCTGGATTGCCACATAACTAGCCGAGGCCACCAGCATGAGAGACCCACCCAAAAGAATAATTAGTTATTGGCAATAGAAAGACTACAAAGCAGAATAATTTTTTTTTGTACTGCAAAAAGTGGCAACGCTGGGGTAACAAATGGGAGTGGTAAAAGCAATCTACCAATGTTCCCCTATGACAGGACAACCTTTACTCAAACAATTAAAGTAAGAATGATGGCTCAAAGCTTTCTTCAAAAATCAACTTTGATTGCTCAGAAAGTCCAATTTATTACACATAGAAATTACTTTAGTAGATGGAAAGGCTGCAAAAAATGCCATGGCAGTTATATATTTTGCAGCCAATGATATGGAGACTGCAGAACCTAAACACATAGCCAGAGTTTCAATGAAATATTAAGAGAACAGACAAGGGTAAAGGAACAAGTTAAACTCAGATTCCAGCACCTGGGTGCACTGAAAAAAGCAGTTAATATTAATCACTTAATAAAGAAGTAGAGCTTCAAGTAAACCCACAAATGTATACTATATGTACTTTTTTTTAGCACCCATTGCCCTTCATAAAATAAAATTCCCAATATCCCTCACATTCCAGCTGCAATTTAAATCCTGGCTCTGTAATTGGGGACTGACACTAAATTCTTATCTGCTAATGACATCATCAATATTCATAGGATGTCAGTGGATGGTTATACATGTTTGGTCAGACCCAGAGCTCAGGAATAGTTTAGGAAATAAAGCTGAATCTGCTTAAAAAAAAATAATTGCAGCCCTAATAAAAAAATAATCTCAAATATGTTCACAGCACAGTGATAGAAACAAGAATTGCTTGTACAGAAAGATGTTACCAGAGGTTGGAATTCAGCCATAATTGGAATTTGCATCTGCATGACCACACTGTTAGGATACCCACAAATCCTGTATTATACTTTGCCCCGATTAGACCTAGCACAGTCTCTAAATGTCACTGCCTATAGGGCCTGTGTTGTCATGCTTAAGCTTGCGCAAATGACATAAGTTAGACATCATTGTGAGACACTTCTGAGACCATTACAAATTAACTGGAAGGTGCTTTTGACCTGCAGTGGATCACCTTCTGATCTGTCTTAGGTAAGTTTTGCATTTCCACAGACTAAAATGGGTGTGTGAAATCAGTCTGAAGCAAGCAAAAATCATAACCATTAGCACAGGTCCTAGGTCTCATGGCATAGGTGGGAAAAGAAAAATGCAAATACTGTTCCCGGAGTTCTTGAACATACTCAATAGGACAGAGGCAGTAAAATAAGGGAGAGCACTGGATTATGCCATTTTGCCACACATCATTTTTTACATTCTGTAGCTGTGCTAATCTAGCATCATGTTCTAATAGTGGGCTTTTATAATTGCCCATGGTCATTAAATACAATAGCAAAATCATACACGCACATACAAACACAGCGCCAGTGTGCAAAATAAATGCCAACGTTGGCCATTCTTCAAAAAAATAATAGATGTGCTATTCAAGAGAGTTCTATTGCGGTCCTGGATCATTGCACTGGAATAAATGTATCACACATACAGATCAGCATCCCTGGTTCTCTTCCCCTTCTGTACTTCAAGATAAAACAAAACACTATTTGGGTGTGGAGGGAGCAGTAGCAGCAAAGGGGAAACCGCAAGCTTGTCAGTGTTGCACAAACTGTTCTTGACCAAGGCTGGGTACCTCTTGGGCAGCTTATCAATGGGAAACCAATGCAAATATACCAGCAGGTAGATAATAACGTAACGGATTCTGATGGTCAAAAAAAAAAAAAAAAGTAAGGTACAATCCAGCACAGGTCGGATGGGAGATGAATTATCAGTTCACTTTCCTTCTAAACAGGGTAGTACAGGGGAAAAAGATTTTTACCCCATCTTTTGTTCGGTTGATTTGGTCCATTTATTGGAGGAATATAAACCACTTATCAATATGATAAACTCTCTAAAAACACAGTCTTTGAAATACAGTGTCATCTCCATGACAGAGATGGTTGCAATAGAATAGCGAACGATTATTGGCGCAGGTGATGACGCTGGGTGGAGAATCGGCTAGGTTGGCTCCACATAACCAATACATCCTTAGGGCTAACATAGGAAAGGTGACTGGCTTCTTAATGCCATAATGTGACATGGAGCTGGTCGGTTTGCATTCTCTTAAAGAACCTTAATGGGCAAGATGACTGGAATAACCACTATAAAATGTAAGGAAGGTTACTCATCCATTGGGTGGATTTATATGTAACACCATACGCCAAAATCTAAAGCTTTCCCTCTATACATATGAGGAAGAAATGTGCCATACATCTCCCTTCCTTTGGCCAGATTTGGGTCACGGTTTTTCTGCCAGAGATGTCCTATAAAGGATTTGTCAGCCTCTGTGTCACCCTATCTATCCCAGCTGGATTTGACCAGAGAAGGTTGTAAGTAGCAGCATAATGGCAAAGCCAGTGAGAAGGCCAGCATTCTGTATGAGAAAAGCAGTCAAGGGTCGCCCTCCTTCCTCATCCTCCTTACTGACTTCATTCATCTCAGGAAACTAGAAAACAAAAAAATAAATAAAAATAAGTTGTATTCTGACACATTGATTGCCGATATAGGATTCAATCATGCAGGCAGATAATCTCATATATATATATAAGTATAACTTTGGTTTGGTTTTGTATAGCGTGGGGAAGGGTTAGACCTGATGTCACATTTCCATTGTGACCTTTGTGTAGGTGATTAAAGACAATGAAAACTTGAGGTAAAATCCAAAATTTTCAGTCATCATATGTGGTAAGAAGATACGCAGGTCATCTGTTTCAGGGACAGCCGCTAAGCAAACCCTTTTTTATACATTACCTCCAAATTTCTAAAGGCAACTCTCCCGCAGTGGCTTAAAGCCTTTTCCCATTCTATGCAAAAGCACAAAAAATGTTTTGGCTAAAAATGCAGTTAATACTAGTAGGAGGTTGTGAAAGGATTTAAAAATTGTTTATCCTTGTTAATCATGTGCAGTTTGTGAATGTGAGGACATTAACAAAACCTACGCAATGTCAATTTTCTATGATTTACTCCTAGGTACATAAAAACTATAGAACTCATTCAAGTTATCAGAAGTAAAGCTCCTCTTAGAAGTAACTTCGCAGCCTCCAAAATGTCAATTTAAATACAGAGCAGGTGCTCTAGATGGGAGCGACTGGACTGCTGCGAGAAGGACTTCAGAGCTTCTTCTGTAACCTTGAGGATGAATTGTTTAAATTTGCATGCAACCACAGAGAGCTTGTTTTGTAGCTCATTAGGATTGTTGGAAATTTAAAATGCTAGCCATAGCCTGACCACATGCACACACTTTCCCATTGCTCTCCTTTTAATGGAACATTTTATAAACGTAAATGTTAAGACAACAACAACGTGTACCTCAAAGAGACAGGTTAGTGGGAATGGGTCCTATTACAAGCAATCAACTTGTTTGGGTCTTAAGCCACATACACACGTGCAATTATTGTCGTTGGAAAGGATCTTTCACGATCCTTTCCAACGACAAACGATGCATGAATGAGTGCTGTACGTACAGAACTGTTCTGCTCTATAGAGACGGGGGAAAACAACTATGCGCTTTTTCCCTTCCCTTACATTACAATCGTTCGACGCAAGGGGTGCTGTACACACGCCCGATTCTCGCCTGAGCTGATTATCGGGCGAGAACCATTGGACGTGTGTAGGTAGCTTTAGGGATGGGAATTTTATATGCAGTTGCAAATTGACACGTCTGATGTGAATTAAAACCCAGACTGTCCTATAACTACAGGGCAAATGGCCTGTTTACTTTAGCAATATGGCTTTAACAAGTTAACGCAACATTCATAGCCAAACTTTTTTTTTTTTTTTTTTTTTAACGTAAGTAAGTAAAGTAAAGTTTGGCCAACTTAGGTTACTACACTTTCCACACAGTGACCTATAAAATAATTGAGCTGAAGCAAAAGCAGCAGGGGTCAACTCTTTATTGTATAACCTATATTATAAAAAAGAAATACAGCCCAATTGGTATCTTTGAATAATGCCTCAGTTAGACTTTTCTGTAGCCTATATCCTAATAATAAATAGACACATTGTTCTGCCCCAGGCCATAACCTGCAGAGACCCAAGACGTGGGTACTTAAACTGTAAATCACTCTAAGCGCCATGGCTTTCAGAGGCTGACTGAATGGTCCTGTTGTATAACAGATTATCTCTATAATTTCCAAGGAAGTGCTGAAATACCTGGCGTCGGACACTAAGTGGTGCTGTGTACACAGCAAGCTTATTCCATATCTTGTAAAATCAATTGGGTTCTTTATAGTTTGGAGAAAAAAAAAAAGGCTCATTTCAAAATAAAACTTTTGGTTGGGATTCTATGCATGTTCTATGTATTTTAGAATTAAAAAAAAAAAATTAATAAAATAAAAATGAATTTCTAAACCGGAGAACCTGAACGACTGCATACTACATATTTTTTCCTTTTCTTTTGAAATAAAGGTTAAACAGAAAAGATAGGGGCTTTGGGCTCTTGTTTAAAGTTATGTATTATTATTATTATTATTATTATTATTATTATTAAAAAAGGCATAATTACAGTTTTATGTCACAACAATACAATAGTGTATTAACTAACAGATCTTTTTTTGCCTACAGATAAGCATTACCTACTTTACAACACAGTTTATGCAGGATGATAGCTTTGAAATACCTGTTAAGTGAAGGGGATGGGGATTGGTTTATACCTGTAAGGATGGACATCTTAACTGGCATTGCAGAATTTTAAGCTGATTGTCTCAGGGTTGTCACACTTATCCCTCGTTTACTACCTGGTGTGTCTTTTACCAGGAACAAGCATTGGCATCAGATATGCACATGCTCGGTCCTTCGGAGATTCAGCTTTTCTTTTAAAGTTAATTGCTAGTTTAAAACAGATGAGCAAATCACAGTGCAGTTGGTGGCTGTTTATGCAAGCACCCCAGTGCATCTGGCATAACTGTGTGCAGTAAAATGTAGGTAGCTTTGGTTACCAGCCTGCTTCACAACCACCAGAAATGAACAAGCCCTAAATATGTGATTGAATAATCCTAAGAACGCTCAAAAAGGAGAGAAGCAAGTGATATAATTTACCCTAACCTTTATATCGTCTTTTAACACACTATACTACTATAAAAAAATTAGCTACAAGTAACTTTACTGTACAAAAATGGCAAAAACCCAAAAAAGTAGCACAATTCCAGAACCATAGAAGTTATGTGTATGTCTACTTGTGTGACAAATACGAAGAAATGGAATATGAAGTATTAAATTGTTTGAAAAATTTTCCTGTTAAGCATCAGTAAGGGTAAAATAAATTGGATTAGTAGGTGTATTATCAGTATATTCCAGGAAGGTGTGCAATGGATATTTGGCTGCACACTTCAGTTTTCAAAATACTTTGTGACAAACATTACTTTCATGGCAGGTGTTGGCACCTGATTGGACAGCACAAGGTCACTGCTTGTTTGTTCTTACCATGTCAGCAAGTGCAATGTACAGGAACATCCCTCCTGCCAGGCCAAAGATCCAGTTGGAAGAGAAGTGACTGCCAGCCAAGATACCAAATGCCAGGCCCATGTAGCAGCAGCAGGCAGACAGGAAGTTAAAGAAAAGGGCTTGAGGAATGCTCATTCCAGCATTTAGCAATATAACAAAATCCCCTGCAACATAAACACAAGGAGGGTTACTAGAAAAGAACACATTGTAAAGGTAAACATGACACTGAACTTTGGATCCCAAATACATTTATCAAGTTTATAACAGGCTTTGCAACAAATGGTTTTATTACATTCTCTGTTATTAGTTAACTTTTTTAGTATTTTTACATAAAAAAGGTCAACTGTTGTACAATATGTATTTACTGTATGCAGTTCTAACATTTAGCATAATATATTAGGATTACTTACTCCTTGAAGTGAATTATGATTCAAATAGTATGATACATTTCCAATTTCACTATGTATTCAACACTTCCTAACACTAAACGCTCAAACAAGTTTATGCAGACACAGAACACATGATAACATAATTATATTCTAGAACCCTGGTGGCCAACATTTTACTCCTTGGTACTTGTTACGTCTTTAGACCCCAGTGTGTAGTGGAAGCAATGATTTGTAAAGGAGAAATAGAAGGATCTTTACTGACGTTACATAAGGTCCCCAGTCTTAAGCTGGGTACACAAATCAGACTTTTGTCGTTGGAAAAGATCTTTCACAATCCTTTCCAATGACAAAAGACTGAAAGATGCATGAATGAGCGCTGGACATACAGCACCGTTCTGCTCTATTGAGAGGGGAGAATGATGGAGCGGCACCGTGCTGTGCTCCGTCCCCTTCACTTGTATTGCAGCCGTTCAGCGAAGACGAATCCATGAATGACGAGCGCCGCACACACGCCAGATTCTCATCCGATACCAGCCCTGAAGCAATATTCGGATGAGAATCATCTGACGTGTACCTAGCTGTACGGTTTTACGCAGGTCTGCAAGCTACAACCAAATTTGTAGCGTGTCCACAATCTTATCTTCTCGACCAGATCTGCCACCCAACAGAACAGTACATACATGCAAAAAACAAACAGAGGGTAACTGCATAAACGCTTCAATGATAGTTCTACAAACATAAATCAGAGGTAAGTGTTCTCCCCAGACCCTTTTAGCTGGGCACACCACCCGGCACTTTTCGGCAACCACCCGGCTGTTTTTGGGTGGTTACTGATGAGTTGGGTCATAATTCAGCAGCTTCCACCCGCTTAGAATTTCTTACCACCAAGCTTACAAAAATTTCTGGGTTGAGCACCGAGAGGCGATTACTAGTGGTAGGTACAGCCACACAAATCACCACACTGATCAATGAACAAAACGTTTGTTTATCTGTAATTCTGTTCTTCTTTTACGAAATCCTCCACAAAAAAATACCTGTGGGTAATAAGCTCAATTTTGGAGAAGATAAAGTACTAATTATTAACACTAAATCTGCAACTGAAAAAGGCCTACAGATTTGGTTGCTGTAACAGATAATGCTTTGTACTCTGGTGTCAGGGATTTCCTGGTGTTTTTCACAGACCCTGGGGCACAAATCACAGAACAAAGAATCATAAAAGTTTTGTGAGAGATGCATCAGGTGCAGCTGCAGATGCCAGGAAAATAAATAAGTGTAACAACCTAAACTTATCCAACCTCTATGTTGTAATTTTCCCTATTTCAGACAAATACTTTTTTAATCAACTGAAGAAATTAAAGTTATTCATACCCAGTTCATGTGGGAATTCTTCGCACAAGATAGCAATGGACGTGCTGACACCCTGGAAGACAGAGACCGTGAACGAGGCTCCAATAGCCAGCCCATCTATAAAGTTGTGTAACCCATCACTGAGAGTGATCATCCAGGCCAGCGTGCCAATGTCAGAGTACCGGATCCCTTTTAGCCAGTAGCAAGAACTTTGTTGACCAGGGAGGTCCTGCATGGGAGAGAAAAAAAATATAAATAATAAAATATATATAATAAAGTTTCCAATTTAACAAAGCCAAGTTAAAATTTCCCTTAGCTTGACATTTTACTGCAAAAAACTTGGTTCATCCAGTTGTCCAAAGCTTAGAGCATTGGTCAGCTTAAAGTTCCAAGTCACACAGATGTATAGATGGCCAATTACTACAATATGCCGGAAGTACCAGTGATCAGCTTTTACAGAAAAAACATGTTTTAATATAAAACTGGGAGTAGAAATGCTATCCAGTTTTTAGGTTGCAGCTAACAGTAAGCAATGATAGGATTTCAATGGATACTAAAACTTTTTAAAATACTTCCATTTGTCAGTGCAATGGGTTAAATTACATATCAACCATGAATATAATTAGATAATTGTAAAATATATTCTAACAGTGAAGTTTGTGATGCAAATTACCAACCTGTACTGCTAGCGACCCCACCACAACTTTCTCATCACCAAGATGTTGTCGGAGGTCAGATTCGCTGCCACCTGGAGGAGGAATCATGTGATCCAGGTCCCCATTCTGCAGCTTCTCAGTTACTCCCTCTTCAGCATCACGCTTCCTGGCATCTGTTGTGTAGTGACTGTGACCATGCTGAGGATGGGGGAGACAGTAAAGAGAAAGGTTAGCACCTAGTAAAAGATACCGGGGAAAAAAAAATGTGCAGTGCTAGTAACATACAAGTTCAGAACAGATCTGCCACTTAGGTGAAAGCTGTGTGTATATGCACATGGGCAGCAAGGTCGCTCAGAGGTTAGCACTCTTTTGCAGCGCTAGGTCCCAGGTTCAAATCTTGGCCAGGACACTATCTGCATGGAGTTTGTAGGATCTCCCCATGTTTGTGTGGGTTTCCTACCACATTCCATAAACATGAAGTTAGGTTAATTGGCTTCTCCCAAAATTGACCTTCGGCTGTGGTAATGACATATGACTATGGTAGGAACACTATATTCTGAGCTCCTAGGGACAGCTAGTGACATGACTATGGGCATTGTACAGCACTGGATAATATGTTGGCGCTATAAAAATACTGTGTAATAATAACAATAAAGAGATGAAAAATGTTGCAGGAGGCAGAGCAACATTTTTACCGTTGATTCCCAAGCCTGTAGCTTGTCTATCTGCACCACAACCCAGCCCTGCACATTGTTTCCATTTCCAGAACCTTGACACTGATTTGCAGTGGGGGTGGTATGTGAGACACAGATAAAGAAGGATTTGGCTCAGTCAAAATGTAAGGAGTTTTTATTTTATTCTAATTATTATTATTAAACAGGATTTATATACCGCCAACATATTACGAAGCGCTGTACATTAAATAGGGGATGCAAATGACAGATACAGACAGTGTCAATGGAGGAGGAGAGGACCCTGGCCAGAAGAGCTTACAATCTAAGAGGTGGGGAAAGTATCACACAATAGTAGGGGAGATATGGATTGATGGGAAGTAGTGAGGGTTTCAAGAGACTGAAGACGACGGGCAGGCAAGTTTGAAAAAATGGGTTTTGAGTTCTCTTAACGGAGCAGAAAGTATGAAATCTGTGTAAAATACTTTAAGATCTATGTACCCCTGTTCTACCCTTACTATACATCTTACAGAGACAGGTTGCACAGTGGTAAAAGTCTTCAGTCAATCCCAGATACTCTATACTTGTGGCATAAAACCTCTGAATTTTAATAGTACATTTTACATAAATAGGCCTAAAGCTATTCAGTACAATTGTAAAAGGTACAGATTATAAATAGCAGCTTGGCGGTCTAGGGAAATATTGCACCTGGTTGCAAAAAATTAAATCAATGGAAAAAACCATCAGTGAAAATAGGAGAAGTTACCAGCTGCATAGCAAATATCAGTCAGGTAACAGGTTGCAATGCAGAAGAGCTTTAGTAAACATAGATAGTACTTACTGACCTGTGCAAACAATATTCTGAATTTGATTTATTAGAGGGGAAAAAAATACATTTTATCAAATGTTAACATTAGCTCTGCTCCCAAACAGGAATAAGTGAAGAAAAAAAAGAAAGCAATCTCAATATGAAGAGAGTATTTAGGAGGAGAATTAATGTAAAGGAGACCGTAATGGGGTGGGATATAAAGAATGCATGAAAGACAGATGCCTCTACCTCGGAAAATAGGATAACTGCCAACCAGGAAACTGCCAATGGAAGTGTACACATAGGAAAACACATTCATGACTGGCATGGTTACATAGAGATCTTTCAAGGCAAAAAGAATGTATGACAGTATTTTCCATAGTCAGAGGTAGTTATCATCTGAAAACATTACTAACACAGAATATAGGAGGTGAATCAATGAAACTTGTGTGTAAATCTTTATTTGAGCTACTAAGTCCTGCAAACAACACAGACTTAGCAACATCTGAAAAAAAAAAAAAAAAAAAACTTTTAGATGATCAGACATAAGACACTGAGGTGGAAGTATAAGATTCAGATACAGCATGTAAAGGAAGATTGGAATACACAAGTACAGATCTTTTAATATACAACACAATCATTATTAAACAGGATTTATAGAGCGCCAACATATTACGCAGCTCTGTAGATTAAATAGAGGTTGCAAATGTCGGACAGATACAGATATTAACAGGAGGCAAGGACCCTGCCCAAAAGTTTACAATCCAAGAGATAATATGAATATACTTTCATAAGCCCAGGGATAATTGGCCAATGTGACATTTAAAAAAAACAAATGTAGGTCAACTACCAAGAAATAGGTAAAGATGTGCTACTGCTGGTGGCTTACCTCATGTTTTTGCTTCAGCAGCATTTTTAGGACCTTTTCAGTGAAAAAGAAAAGATAAAATCCTCCAAAGACCACAGCAGAGGTTGATATGTATGAATCCTCCAGAGGGTTAAAGCCAAAGGCCTGTGGTATAGAGAGAAACCAGTTTATTATCCTGAACAGAAATGGTAACTGCAGAAAAAAGCGAAGTTTGTAAGTTCTACCAAAGGGGACCGGTCACTATGTAGCAGAAATAATGCAGAAAAAAGGAAATGGATAGTGGGTAGCAAAGCCTTGTTTAGAAATAGTTCTGATGGTTTTAATGTATTTTTTTTCCAAGAGAAATGTACATTTCTCTGTTTTAAACAATTCACCCATTTTGCATGTCAGCATGCTAGTTAGTTTATGTATTAGAAAAGATAAATGTCAATGACAGATTTCTGAGGCTTTCCATAATATCAGTGCCTATCACACCCAACTCTCCTTCCTCATGAGAACATGCAGACAGAATGGGTAGAGCTTAAACCTGACATGTGCAAACTAGAATTCCCAAAAAAAATAAAAAATACACAACCATCATTACCGTGCCATATGAACAAACAAGGGCGGTGTCCACCCTACACCCACTGCATTTCCAGTACTACAATGTAACAGGTTCACTTTAAAATGAACCAGTCATAATTGTTTTTATGCAAGAATATGAGTAAACTAATTATTATTCCTACATTGGAGGTATAGCTACTCACTTACGTAGTGGCACTTTTCGAGTCTTGATAAAGTCAGGGGTTCTCTGATCATCTGAAGTCTGACTGTTAATCAGTGACCTTATCTCAAAGGCTGCATAACAGACACGTTTTCACTTTACTTTCTTTTAATAGTTTACTTACATACAAGGCTTTATAAACACTAATATATTTGTATGGACTGGGAAGCATAACAACTCAAGCAGCTACTCTCCGGCTTCAGCAACCTCAGGCCCCTGGCTCTTAAGCCATAGAAAAATGTTCAGATAAATAATAGAGTGCAAATCTAAACTTCTTCGAGGTAGTCCACACAGTTTTATTGTAAATATTCCAATCCTTGCATAACCCCAGTCATGACTGGCCATGTTAAAAAATGAATGAGAGTAAGACCTAGTCTCCAATAGCTTCGAGCAAGCTTAAGTTGTATATCAAGAACATGGCATGGTACTGCATTCCTTTATTTTAGGGACACAAAAAATGAAAACCCAGCTTTGGCAAAGGGCAACAAAGCAGTCTCCTGAAATTAAGCCATAGCAGCAATGGAGACTGCCCAGTTGCTTTCATTTTCAGGCAATGGGATATGGATTCAGAGACTTCAAATTTGCACTTTAGAAGTTTTCAAAGCCAATGTAGACTAGGCCTCAATGAAAGTGTAGACAGCATGCGCCTTTTTAAAATGCAAAATTGCCTAACATGCAATGTGATCCTCAACAACCCCCATCTCTATTTGCAAGCACGCCAATTACACACAACACACAAAAAGCTACTCACTACAGTGTGCCACAAACAACACACACCAAGTCTCAGATTTGCACAAGGTCCCCCATACCTCGGGGATGAGCTGAAAGAGAGCGTTGGAATAGAGGGTCCCAATGGCGAGGGCAATGAAGAAGAGGAGAAGACGCTTGTAACAGGCTTTCTTCATGAAGGGAACCACGCCAGCCCCCAGGAGGGAGCAGAGGGAAATAACGGTGACACAGAGAAATCCATAACCCCACACTGAGGGGAATAAAAGGAGACCAAGAAAGGACAGGTGGTAAAAGAAGGTTACAGCGTAGACAGGAGAATTAGACATATAATGCAACAAAGATAGAAAATTTACCAGAAAAGGGGAGAAATAAGAGTTGATTAGCAATTTGATTTCATATATATCAGTTTATTCAAATCAACAAATTAATGGGGGTCTCCAGCACACATAAACTGAGTATAGTCTGGTATTATAATGGACCAAGTCTATTGTCTGTTAGGGCATTGCTGAAATCAGAAGCCTAATGAGATGGGTTTTTTTTTTGTTTGCCAAAATGATAATGTTTTCAGGAAAGCACAGGCCACCTGGTATCTGTCCATCCCCAACTGTGACACTATAGCCTACCTAACTCTATATTTGACTGCAAGTAAATGGGAAATGTGTGCATGTATGTAGGGATGGATCTTTGCTTTCTAACTTTATTTTTTATTCTTATTTGAGCAATCACTTTCATGTTTCTGATAAAAGCACAACCAACTCTAGTTAGGTCACAGCTTTGTTCCACTTTACTTCCAATGTAAAGTCATGCAAAAACACCTTACACATAAGTTAACAGAGGTGGTCCAAAGGTGTTTTTGATGGGTCATGCAGCAAATGTTAGCTATGCACTACTTGCAGCATCTGTCACACGGTCGTAGTTACATTTGGTTGTAAAGAAGAACCCTCCTTACTATATAGCCGCCCATGTAAACTACCCCATAGACTGCTGCTCAGATTAAGAAGCAAAAACTGGTATTGTGCAAGTTAAATTCTCGATGGTCAACAACTGATTATCAATTTCTTGAACAAAGCAGGAGCTGTTGCTTTGTAGGCTGAATCACTGTTCGGAAAAATACAACTCATTAAATTTAATTTGGTGAAATAAAAGAGGATTAAAGTTCATAATACCTAAATGAATCCTTATGATTTAGTAACCTGGGTACCTCTATACGAATAAGCCTAAGCAAGCAAAATACCTTTCTCTACCGATCTTACAGCTCATTTTAGGTATGCGGAGACCCTCAGTGTTCCCACATTATATTCTGTCTGATAAGTGAACACCAGATACAAGGGAGAAAGGCTGCAAGCACACTTTTGTTTTTTTAATATGGTGCTGTCTCTGTGTGGATCACTTTAGCTGCATTTTGCAATGATATCCACCCAGATATAAAATGTACTTAGTTGCAAAGTTCACTAAAGATACAATTAAGCAAGAACAATTATTTTGTTTTATGCATTGTACAAAAACATGGAGGTGTGAATGCAGCCTTGCCAAAGGAAATTTGACATTAAAAATAACATTTAAAAACAAGATTACAGAAAATCTTCCCATATGTAACCACATAGAATTAAGTTAAAAACAAGGCGGCACTGCGAATTCAGCTGTGCCAAACATTCTCCCCACAAAATTGCAACTTGGAATAACAATAATTTGGCACAGAAGAATGGTAGCCTTCAATTAGACCCTGAAAAGGAATACAAATTAACACTTTAAACAAGTAGAAGACCTGTACATGCTGCAGACATACAATAAATAAGAACTTTGTTGAAGAACCCTAATCTTGATTGAAATGGGTAGGAACATAATAACCAGAACTGAATTAAGAGGAGATCTGTCAGCTCATCAAGGGCACGGGGGATTGGAGGCAGAAGCTTCTGAGACCTGAACATACACTACAATCTTCATAGACCAACCCAACCCAAATCAGCCCCTTCTATATGCCCAATGAGGTGGCCCCACCTTCTACACCTTTCTTCTCTGGGTTAATTATTTGTTACAAATTCCTAAATGAAAACAGAGTTGTTGATTTCCTTTACCCTGAGAATTCAACTCACACATACTGTTTTCTGGAGAAAATAGCAATCTAGTCAGAACAAACAGAAATTAGAACATCTTGTATAAAGAACGGCTGATTAAAGCCATCTAAAATGTGTTTTCAATTACAAGAGTTGTGAGGAAATGGTTAGTGTAATATGGTTTAGAAGTGATTGTGGAAATGAGTGATGAGTTTGCATGTGAATGATATATATGGCATGAGTGCCTGTGAGCTGGTACTGCACCTCTGGGATCAACTGCAGCAGAGCATTAGACAGCAGCGTGCCGATGGACAGGGCAATGAAATAGATAAGCATTCGTCGGAAGACAGGCCTCTCTATGCATGGGGCAAACAAGACACCCAGGAGAGAGGACAAGTTGATCACGGTGATTGCCGCAAATCCAAAACCCCAGACTGTGAATAAGAGCACACTGTGAGGGACATATGTATATAAACAACACAAGAAGGTAAAGCAGATAAAATTAAGAATATAGCATGCAAAAAAAAAAAAAAAACACTATGTACTGCACAACATTAGTATAGCGTGGATGAAAAGAAAACCTTATAGAACAAAAATATGTCACACATTTTTCCACAGTCTTTAAATTCCTTCCCCACCAAGCTGCAGATTTTTTATGTTCTCTCATAAATGATCCTATGAAGCATGCACAAGTTCTCCCTCCACATTGCAGTGCCACTAATCTCTTAACCGCCTTATTTTCAAATAGCGGTCTAAACTAGGAGGCAGAATTCAGTGAGCACTACAAAAAAGGGTTGTCAAGAGATAACTTGGACCCATTTCAACAGACAGCTGGAAGCAACAGAGTTCTTATCAATTAAAATGTTTAAATTAACACAAATGCATATAATACATGACAAATGTAGACTGCTTACAGTGCTCAGGAAATGTGGTTACAATGATTTTCTGATTTGACAAAATCTTACTGAATGTTTCTTGACTAATAAAATAAACTAATAAACTAACAATGAAGACAAAATAGAGAGTTAAACATTGTTGACATCATGCAGGGATAAAGGACACAAAGTTATCATGACCCAATTTAATCTGTATGTTTGCTGGTTTTTAGATGACAACTGTCCTTGGCTTGCTATCTACTACTACCAAACAAAGAAAATGGTTAAATTATACTTATGATGCATGAAGACATGGAAAGAATTCAGAACTTTACAATTGGACGGATCTTGTACAACATCTAGGCCTTTTTGTAAGATTTACTCTGATATTTTATTCAAATTTTACATTGTTCAATGGTGTTTATAAAAATGTCATTCTTACCTTCACCACTGCTGGGTCTTCCTTCATCGCTGGTCTCATTCAGTGCGACAGAGCTTTCCTGACATGCCCGCGTTTCCAACTGTTGGAGGATTGAAGGACAGAAGTTCTGTAGACCTCCGGCATCCACTGTAGAGTCTGAGGTCAGGTTGTGAGCAGCAAAAAGCGTGGAGGTGCTGAGACACTAAGGAGAGAAAAGGACAATATTTCTTTTAGTTGACACTTTTATACAGAGGCAAGGTATTCCTTTCTAAAATACTAATGGCAATGTTTAACCCAGAAATTTTATTAAGCTGGGTGGGAAGAAGTTGTAGGTGGGTGTAAGTTGTGGGTGGTTACAGAAAAGTGCCGGGTGGTGTGCCCAGCTAAAAGGGGCTGAGGGGAGAACATTGAATGGTAATACTTCCTGCTCAATCCTCTCTACATAACCTACGCTTCTTACAAGTCACAGGCCTATTATCAGTCAAACAGATGGTAGAAGTTGTTATCTTCAGCACATTTTCAAGCTGCATGCACACCAATTAAATCAGATCCTTGGATTCCTTGTTTTGTCAGACAAACAGTCTCCAGCAATGTCTAAACATCTTAAAGGAAACTTGGACTGAGGAATCATTGATACTGCCATTGCTGATCTTTTCCTGACACCGGTGGTTCACTGGCTGTCTAGTGATACAGAAATTTAATTCTTTCAGTTAATTAATCAGGCTCATTGTTCTGATGTCCCCAATCTATATGCCTGTTCCAGATCAAAATCTTAGAGCACTGAAGCCAGAGACAACCAGTAAAAATTATTTTCAATAGGAGATGAGAAATGGAAGAAAATGTATTTCATAGAGAAGTGAAACAAAATGACATTTCATACGTCATCTATTTTATATACCTATTGTCTGATCATTTCTCATTTAGGTAATTCAACTGCATCTAAAGCAAAATGTTTTTGTAGTTTAGAAAAAAAATGTGAAATAGTTACAACCATTTTTAATCCTAAAACAATCATCACTGAAACAACTGTTTTCATTGGAAAATGATCAAGCTGTTCTGCAAAGGCTCAAAAAAATTGGGAATTTCCATCGATTTCAGCTCTTAATAAAAGTGGTCATCAGGACAAAGAGTAAGTGAATCCCAGAATAATCTGTTTAGCGAGCAAGGACTTAATTTTCTATGTTGTTCTTCTTTTACCATTGTTGCACAGCAACTCTGATCCTAATCAAAGAAATGACAGAATCAACTGGAACATTTTCCATAACTTGGCTTTCAAAAAAAGATCAGGACTTACTGACTACACAGGTTGGTGAAACTTTATAGGACTCATTTTTAGTTTTACATGAAGAAATATTTTGATAATTCTTTCCTTTTATCTCAGTTTTTGGGTCATGCTCCAGTTTAATGTTTTTGATTTATTAAGGTAACATGGTCAGGAAGGAATGGTTGGTATATGAAGAAAGGGTACAGTTATATCTAAAGAGCACAAAATACCACTATTGCCATAACTGAGATTATGTAATCATTTCCACTGGAGAGAGTATTTGGGATCTATACACCAAGAATGTTGACAATCTACTGTAAACAGTCCTGGAGGTAGACGTTGGTACCTTGCACCGTCTCCTGTACAAAGTTCAGCTGTCCCACAATTGAAACACATGTTACTTCCCAGAGATGAAGTATATAAATGGGCAGCATGGTGGCTCAGTGGGTAGCACTCTGGTCTTTGCAGCGCTAGGTCCCAGGTTCGAAGCTCAGCTAGGACACTATCTGCATGGAGTTTGCAGGTTCTCCCCATGTTTGTATGCATTTTACCTTAGGTACTCAGGTTTCCTCCCAAAAACATGCAGTTAGGTTAATTGACTCCCACCCAAAAATCGACCTTAGATTGTAAGATCCTTTAAGGGACAGCTAGGAACTAAGGCCAGCACTGTGTAATATGCGGGCGCTAAATAAATACTGTGTTCTAGTAATGATAACATAAATCTGAGATACTGTAAACCAGTAAACACTTCCACCAAAATTTGAAAGGCCCTGGGTTTGAGAGGCAGCTTTTATGCCAAAAATATATTAGTAGATTCCACTTTCATGTAGGGAGAGAGGGAGGGAAAAAAAATCAATTGCATCATATACCCCAAAACATCATTGTTGAAAATTGAATATCCCAAACTTTATTTTCTCTTTCCAAATCGGACTTCAGGTAAAGTCTCTTATAAGTAGTTGAAAAGAACAATAAACACTGGTGAATGTCTAATTATCTCCAATCTGAACACAAAATGGCCAGAGAGACAGAACAATTGGATTTGAAAAGTTTGGGGCTGCCAAAACTCTATAGTCATACTAAAATATTTTGAAGAAGTACTGCAAGGAAACTCAAATGAGATGCTCAAGGTTGGTTTGCCAAAACAAGAACATTCTGTCAATTTGAATGCAGCGTTTATAGGGTGAACCGGTGATAATTAACTCAGTGGTGAGAAATGCATGCATACCCCATCTAAAGCTTCAGTATGCTAGGAGCAACTCCAGCTCTAGATCCTGGGCTCACACACACTTCCATCACAGCTTACTCTTTGATAAGAGCGATTAATATTTTTGCGACCAATTCAGTACACAGCAGGGGGGGTCGGTTCAGGTTATTCACAATAGACTGAAGATTCATATAGAAGCTGCCAATTCTCTAACACACAGGCTTCCAAATTGTCTAATCCTAATTATGCCATAACAACATAATTAGCTGTCAAATATATCAGAAGCAGTTGAGGAGAACTAGGATAGATCTGGGACACCTTAGCAATAAACGACATAGGAAATAAAGAATTCAGTGTGTTACTGAACTTGCAGCAGCCAAGGAAAACTAGAAATGCCAGTTTATTTTTTGGAGGAGCTGTCTGTTAAAGAAGACATTATACTGAATCAATGGCCTCCTGTTTTCTTCAACTGTCCACCATTGATACAGCTACTGCCAATTTCATCAAGACAAAGCAGCAAACGGTAGTTTCTACACCATTTAAAACTCACCTGAGATACATTGCGAGAGTCTCCAGTTCCTTTTCCCACCTCCAGCCTTTCCATCAATGACTGGAGTTGTGTTAATGATAGCGTCCCATTTTCTCCATATCTCTGTAGAAGGTCTTCCACAAAGGAGGCAGCAGTCAGTTCATTCCTAATGCTAGAATCGGAGGTTTGTGCCTGACAGATGTGCAGAACAAATCCAAAGCCCAATACCACCAGAAGAGGCCTTACAGTAGCCATGATAATAGCTACAAAGAAACAGAAACAATGTTAGTAATGTCACAGATCTTATGCCAGTAGAGGAGATATTTCAGGAAAAAAAATATTTATATACGGGAAATTCAAAGATTCAAGTTTGCCTGTTATGCCGATTAGAGATAAGGATTTATGAATTAGAATCTGCAATAACAGCCTCCGTATTTTGCTTACAGGTTTTCTTTAAAGTATATCCAAAGCCAGAACATTCTGGATAAAGAAAGTGCAGATAGGGAAGAAGAAAAGACAAGTTTTGCTTTTAAACTATACATTAATGAGGATCTACAACCAAACTTAGGATTGATTTGGAAAAATACTGATCAACTAGGAAACCCAAAAAAATATTTTGGTCATCTGGAAACAGCAGGTCCTGAAGGGCTTTCATTCTGGGCATCGGACATGGAACAGCTGAAGGCGATCAGAATGTGGGTGTCAACAGAGCGCTCATTCACGGTCAGACTCTGCTGATATCACTGACCCAGTGTACTGCCACCGTGGCTTAAAAACACAAGACCTGCAAGTGGAGCGACACTTTCTCATTTTCTCTACACATTTTCCTGTTCCCCAACTTAAACTAGCCCACTGTCCCTGTACAGATGTTTGTCTTACTAAGATGTTACACGGGGCAGCCCAGGATGGCGCCAAACACGAGGCGGCCCAGGACGGCGCCATACACAGGGCGGCCCGGACTGCAGATAAGCCTTCTCTGATCCATAGAAGTCTCTGGGGGCTTTACTAATAGCTGTGTCCACTGGGATCTTGGAAAGTATAAATGCATGCATGTGGGAGGGTAGGTAAGTGAAGGGCAAGAAATATGATAACTTTATTTTAAGGTATGGTTATCTGACACTGCCTTGTAACCTCATGAACGTGAACATGGCTGTACCGCTATAGTGTCGGCACTGAGACTATGGCTTTACTCAAGTCTATGAGGAGTGTCTGGGTGGGGGTGAGAAAATTCCAGCTTAGATTAGGGATCTCGGGGAGCTGGTTAGTATCAAACATTGGCCGTATTTAGGTTCTGGCAAAGGTAAACAGATTTTAGAAAGGTCATGCAGAACCTACATAAAGGGAGTAGTCCCTTATAATTAATGCAGAACTGTAATCTGAATCTTGGTTTCAGGGCTGTGACTCACAGACTCCATCACCATAGTCCTATGAGGGCTGGCATTATTGCAAATACCCTTTTTAAAATACAAACTTACCCGACTGTAATAAAAAAAAAAAAACTTTATGTCACAAATCCAGAACAAGCATGAGTTAAGAGAGCATCACTAAAAGCATAACTCCTGATCTTTATTCGTGATGCCAACAAAGTGTCAGCATTACAGCCCAGGGAACTTGCAACCTCGGAAGAGTTTACCAATGACAACCTTTATATTCTCTAACGATAGAGTCCTTCCCATCCACCCCCTTGAAAAAACGTCATTTAGACCTCTCCCCACAATCCAGATACAATTTATAATGACTGAGGAAACCCAATACAGCACCCGGGAACTTTCCCAGCCAGTTCCATGTCTAAGGAAATTGGTGTAAAAGAATGACAAGGATACAGAAGGTGACAAGAATACATAGGAGGGAGGGAGCAAAGCAAGCCAGGGATTGAAGGGTGGCAGAGGTATTTGTATGGCTGGGGTAAAACATCACAAGGTGAGGGGTAATAGAACCCAAACAATGTCATTGTATGAGAGAGATAGCACAGCTCAGGGTCACACACGCACTGACAGGTCGGTGGGGGATACACATTCGCACTCACAGGTCGGTGGGGCATACACATTCGCACTCACAGGTCGGTGGGGCGTACACATTCGCACTCACAGGTCGGTGGGGCGTACACATTCGCACTCACAGGTCGGTGGGGCATACACATTCGGTGAAGGATAAACATACATTTCCAGTCGGTGAAGTGCGGACCCTTCCGGTCAGCCGCCCTCACTGCTCTCAGCTCTCTCTCTGGCTCCTCACGGTGTCCGGGTCACTGAGCACATCACGGCCTCTGTCAGCAACGTGGAGCTCGCGAGCTTGCTCTTTAAGCGCTGACGTCACAAGCAATGTATTCCCACCCCTTTCCGTGACGTCTACAGCACACGGTAGCCAACAGAAACGATGAGAACGTGACCCTAAGAAGTGATAAAAAAAAAAGAGTTTTGAATGCGACTAATACCATAAGGCGCAAAATGTCTTCATTTCTGAGGAGGAGGCCATTTTTAAGAAGACCAAAGACCTGTGTAAGGTAACCAAAGCCGGTTACCATGGCAGGGCTTCCTGGTGGAGTCAATACGAGGTGTAGCCCTTGGCGCTCTAGTGTTTGGGGATTGGGACTACTGAGAAAGTATGAATGAAGCTCTGTCCTGCTATTGCCTTTTCTGGTTGGCTGTTAGGAAACACGTGACCTGGTCACCAGGTTATTTTTTTTCCATACCTGGCAGTGTTACCTTGGTTTCGTGTTATTAGTTAATCCCCGGGGATTTATGTCTTCATAATATAACAGTACAGAATTATAACCCCACTTGTTCTATATATGAGCTCACACGATATCGTTTTTTAGTCATTAAAACAAAAACCAAGTAAAACATTTTGGACACTAAACAGAACAGACGGCCATTGTCTTGGCGCCACTTTTCACATCATTGTATTGGCACGGCAAGATGGCATTTTAGATTGGTAGGCTAATATATATTCATTCCAATATACTGCAAACAGACAATTTATATTCTCGTACAGGGGGGCTCCTACAATAAAAAATAAAACACCACCCAGGCCTTTCCTGTTTCCAACCCGCATTCACTTCCAATGGAAGTCAATGGGAATGTCAAACACTTAATGGCACACATACAGGAAGATTCTATATAATTTTATTATCCCATCCTCTAGCTTCAGAGCGCGTTTATGACCTCGTAAAAAAAAAACCTTCATATACACTGTGCCTGTATGAGTGACTTCCCATTCATTTGTATAACACATTCATTCTAAACTTTCCCAAAAGCTCCCATATTAAATATATTTAGGCTACGTACACACGTGCAATAATTATCATTGGAAACGAGCGAATAGACCGATCGTCCTATATTCGTTAACAAAAAAAGTGCACTGGCGAACAATGCCAAAGAACGAGGAATGTCCCTGGAAACAAACGACCGTCCCGGCGGATCTGATTGGGCGATGATCGTTCGTAATCTATTGTGTGTACGGTCAATCAGTGATTGTGGATTGTTCTGTGATACACTTTCTCCAGTACACGTCTCTTCCTGCATCGATCAAACAATCATATCTAGTGTGTACATTATTGGCAGGTTATATTTGAACCATCGTATCGTTACACCATGCACAGAATCGTGCACAATACGGTCGTTCAAAATAATCGTTGATCGGTCATTAATCGTTCATTTTCTAATGATAATTATTGCACATGAGTAGGTAGCCTTATTAGTTTGCCAACATAAGATATAGCCTACAACCATTTTCCTCTCTGCTCCTGGAGACCCCAGCATACCCTGCTAAAAATGACAAAAGCCACCTCTGATCGGACCTTCATTATTGTCCAGGAAGGGAGGGATGCCTCATGGGGTGTTTGTTCTTTAATTACAGCATTCAACTCCATTGGAGATAATGTTAGAGATCTTGTACTAGACTCAGACTTCTAATTACTTGTAACAGCCATCATTAGGTTTGTGAATATAATGTGTTGTTTGTGTATCTTTGTACAATCAACCATTACTGTGTGTGAGGTGTTTGCTGATGCGGAGAAAAATCTAAGAAACATTTCATGCAAGGAACTTTTAATTAGAAGGGAAGACTCTGTATAACAAAGGGTTGTCCCTTCCCCTGTGCTCTGCTAGTATTAAATACAATACACATATAAAACAACATATTTATATATGGATATATACATAGTACAACATATATACGGTACATATACAATACTTGATTTTATGTTATTTTAATATATTGATATATATAAAATTGTATCTATGTATGTATGTATTTATGTATGTATGCATGTTCCATTATCACTCGAAAACGCATGGAGACATTTCAACCAAACTTGGTATACATATGACTGAAACTCATGTGAGTGCACCGGCCATCTTTGTACAGCACTGTGCTATATGTCAGAGTTATATATGGATGTATGTATGTATGTGTGTATGTATGTGATCACTAGGAAACGCATCGAGACATTTAAACCACATTTGCTAGACATATCACTTGGACTCTTTGTACAGCGCTGTGGTATATGTCAGAGGTAAATTTGTATGTATGTATGTGTGTATGTATTGTTCAGTGACAGTGTGCCTTTTGCTTATATTTTTACATACTTTGTTTTGGACTCTTTTACACATTTCTGGCCTGTAATAATGCCTTTGAGAAAACATAAGGCAATTGGGTGCAATCAAAGGCAAAAAAATCAAACAACACTGTAGACAAGAAAATCACTATAGCTTTTCTTTATATTATAAGATTATATATTTAGGCAACACTGGGTAATCAGCTAGTATTTTATATTTGTGATTAACTTTTTGGAAAGCTTTATCTATAGTCATGTGACCAGTAACCCTCTTCTTAATCGTTCTTTCACATTTTTTACATACAATAGTTAAAGAGTCCAACAAAGGAAAAGAAACAGACTATCAAACTGTAAATTACATATCCCAAGGCTCTACTTTCTAAAAGTCTGTATATAAAGAAAGAAACAAGCCTAGTAGACAAAAATCAACAGTCACATATTGGTCTACAGCAGGGGTCTGCAACCTGCGGCTCCGGAGCCGCATGCGGCTCTTCAGCCTCCTTGTTATGGCCCCTTCGGCTGCCGCGGGAAGACCTCTGATGGGGGATCCCCTTCCTCCCAGGACACTGCGGAGGAGGGGGATTCCCTATCCGGTGTTCTAATGAAAAAAATCTACCAGTGAAATAAATCTACCAAGAGAGAAGGAATGTAGGTCACAAACATCAAGGTGAAAAGAGGAATCTCTTCCACTCTTAATGGTGGCCATATACTTTTGGGTGATAACACTATAGCCAAAAGTGGCCAGCACAGTAATAGCGACACATTGGGTCTCAAAGACTGGGGAAGATAGACTTTTGTGGGTGATACAGCAAACCTAAAATGATGTTCTAAAAAAAAAAAAAAAACATTTAGTTGGTTTTCAGTTCTGGACCAGATTAATTTTGCTGGATAAACAAGTTTGCTGGATAACTTAGGTTCTCCAATGATAGTCTATCTTCTCCAGTCTTGAAGAGCTTTAATAAATCAGATCTATTAGATTTGATTATTAGAATTGATGAACGGTTGTTTCAAAACACAATGCAATACCATCATATGTAATGCAGGTTAGCCCTTCTGGTCTGCACCCAGCGTTACACAAAGTTTTAGTTTTGGTTACTCAATAGCAGTGCAACTAAATAAAAATAATGAGGTTTGCAATGAAGCAAAGGCTACATGGTACAACGAAACTGCAATTTATCTTGAAAATCTGTTGTCATTTGATATTCATTGCAGATCCTTGCTACTCTGTAATAAACTCCATGGCAGTTACATCATCCTTAGGGGTCAAAGAGTAACATGATTAAAACTTGCACATGTAGCCAGGTTCTGAGGTCATAAACATTCGGAAATGCATATACAAAGTAAACTAGAGCCTGTAAAAGTTCTGTTTTTTGCTGAGACAGGGCTGGATTTATACTTTATGTCCCACTAGGCCAATCACCTTGTTCCATCATCTACCTCTCCTACCTCAAGTAATATAATTCCACAATGCATGTCAAGGCTGAGAGAGTCCCCATTGTGCAATATAGAATGTTCATTGTGCGTTAAAGAGTGCCCATTGTGCGTTAGAGGGTGCCCACTGTGCATTATCGAGTGTCCATTGTGCGTTAAAGAGTGCCCATTGTGCGTTAGAGGGTGCCCATTGTGCGTTAGAGGGTGCCCATTGTGCATTATAGAGTGTTCATTGTGCATCCATATAACTACTCTGCTAGCAGCTTAATTCTGCACTGACAAAATTCATTGCTCAAGTGTTTCCCTACTTAAATCAGAACTGTATTAGAAAAATGTATTTTTATTAAAAGGGTAAGCTTTAATCCCCCCATTTCACCTCCAACTCATGACCCCGCTTGACCCTTTTTAGGTCTTGGGTAAACCACTTCCAGTTGTCATTACCTGATGGTTAGCCATAAAATTAAGCATATTATCCCTCGTACTTCTCAACTCCAACTCACATTGTTGTTCCCATTCAATTTAATTTGAATAATTTTTTAATATTATTATTTTTATTATTATTATTAATAATAATAATAATAACAATAATAATAAGCAGGATTTATATACCACCAACATACCACACAGGGCTGTATATTAAATAGGGGTTTTCTGAAGTCATAAAACCTTAGCTGTTTTAAAGCTTGGTACGTTGCTTATCTTTTCTTATGCTTTTTGCTAACAACAGTAAAGAAAAGTTATTATTTAAAAAAAGAGTAAGCATTGCTCACCAGGCTATCCTAATGCTTTTATAATCATCCTAGCCTATGAGTATATACCCCCTAGATTTTATTTCATTGAAATCTCAGCATTCTTCCAGAGGTGCCACATTTTATTTGAGGATGTCCTGCTAGTCCTTTTTAATACTAGTCCAGACATTTTGCTTCATGTAGGGGCTCAAATTGCTGATAATCATGTTCCCCAGAAGTCTGGGTCCAGAAGGATCTCCTAGAATTGACTAGGTTGGGCTAAGCAAAAACTAGCAACCACAATGAGTTACAGGGTCACATACATGCCTTTTTCAGAATAAACAGACCTGACACCTTAGGGAGATAAGCTAAGCATCCAATGTTTTTGCCTTTAACATGCACTTTTATCCTTATTTGAAAAGAAAAAGACACATGAGAAAAAATCAGTGTAAATGGGCCCTCAATGCTTAATTCATAGAGAGCCTGTCCCACCGTAATGCCAGCTGACATTTGCCAACTAGATCCCTTAGAACATGATCTAAGGTTCCTGATCCTCTTCCACATCTGATTTCATCAGTATCACTAGTTCAGGGAACACTCCGGCTAATTGTTTTGAGGGGAATTTTTAAAAGGGTGATCTGTTGGGGTTAGATAAAAGAATTTAAGATAAGAAACACTCAATCCCGCCATTGAATGCACAAAATAATCACCATGTGCATCCAGCTGTATTTTACCCTTTAATTTGTTTTTGACTATGAGCACCATGATGTCTGGACAGTTGTGTGTACCTCTTTTCAGTCCTGCCACCTTAGACCATGGCCTATATTTACAAAGCAGAAATTCAGCTCTACATAGCATATCCACCCACCCTAATAGTTCAGTGTAATAATAGTTCTAATGATGCCAACAATTTTAATATATTCAAAAGGTAATTTATCATGAGCACATTTGGTGGCTATTATACGCTCTAAATGTACTTAAAACTTATATAATCATGCATGTTGCATAAATATGAATTTCTATGTACGCATTGTAATATTATCGGGATCTCATTTTGTTTTACTTGGTAGAGCCAACCAAGATCCACTGAAAATGCAGCATGTTTTTTATATAGCAACTAATTAGTTTAGAAAGGTCCCTTTAAGGGTTAAGGGGGTTTATCCTAATGTGTCCTGGACAGTTTTAGGACTTGGTTCTTTTGGTGATGGTTGGTTATCTTCTGTCGCAAGAGAGGAACCTGGCCCTGGTGCATCCCAGGGATGCTGGTGCAATTTAAATACTAAGACTAAAGGAAGAGAACAAATCACTAATGATCACTAGGGGAACTTAAGGGGGCTGAGAAGGACGGCCTTGCTGCTCCTGGGACCTGGCTGGGCCGGAGGGACATAAAGCTTACACCACTGAGGGGGGTGAGCAAGATTCTCAGTGGCCGGTTTGGGAGGTGCAATGTGCTTAAAATGAATGTTATGCCTGGACTGTTGTATATGCTGCAAGCACTCCCAATACACATCCCGCTTTTTATCCTTTGAAAATTCCGTTCGGAATTTGTAAAATTTATCTGGCTTAATGGGGCGCCCAGGCTTAGGATGACATTACTGAGACTCCTCAAAGCCAACGGAGGAATGGCATTCCCTGACCCAGTTTTATACCATCAGGCAGTGCACTTGTCTAGGCTGCTGGATTGGTGCACTAATAGCCGCTCCAAACTGTGGGTTGGGTTGGAGGATGCATGCTCTACTGCCCCCATTGCCGCATTGGCCTGGTCCACACCGGCAGCCAGGACGGCAATGTACACCCATCCATTGATTGGCGAGACCTTGAAAGTGGTCACTAAGTACTTATCCTCTCAAAACATAACCATATACCCGTCTCCAATGTCTCCCGTTCTAGGTGATCCTGGATTCCCCCCGGGCCAGACTGACCCAATATTTTCGCCAATGGCGTGCTTTGGGCGTGTATAGAATATCCCATTTCATGCACAATGGGGAATGGCAACATATTCCAACCCTACAAACGGAAAGGGATCCCCCTTCATTGTCGCCCTGGCGCCACATACAACCTACTTATGTTCTGAGATCCTTGCCGCGGCCCAATACAATAGCCCGATCATTTCTTCCTATAGAGGACTTGTGTGCAACTGGTCAACCTGTACGGGGCACACTTTCCCATGCCTATCAAACCCTGTTATCTGTATATACGCCAGAACTCCCTTTATTTGTGTCCCAATGGGAAGCTGATTTGGACACTTGTTTTACTGAAGCCCAGAGAGATATGTTACTTAATTTCTGTCATAAGGCGTCCATTTGCAACAAATATCAGGAAACCAACTACAAGTTGGCCACTCGCTGGTACAGGACACCGGTGAAGCTTGCTAAGATTTTCCCGGGGTCAGATAGCACCTGCTGGAGATGTGGCAACACACAGGGTACGCTACTGCATGTTTTCTGGGAATGCTCAAAATTGCAGTTATATTGGAGTTCGGTAGCTAATATTATCTTAAAGCTTACAGAAGTGGATATAAGGGGCAATCCGGCCCTGGCACTTCTTCATGTTTCGGACATGTCCCGCAGGTGCTATAGTAACTCTCTCCTGAGACACTTCTCAATGCAGCTAAGGCCTGTATCCCAGCCTTATGGAAGAATATTGCCCCTCCAACGGTAGTACATTGGTTGCAAAGGGTTGCTGATATATATCACATGGAGGATATGATATCCACTGACGCTAAGAAAGCGGAAAAATTTGCACAGACTTGGTACCACTGGATCCACTTTATCACTACTGAGGAATATTGCCGTTTGTTACGACCGCCCCCCTAGATACCTGAGTATTCTGGGATGGATGCCTAATTGCATTCTGCCACTGTTTCAGAGATGTGATTGATTCTATAGCTG